>NC_060273.1:133073804-133110220 GCF_021613505.1 Equus quagga
GGAATAAAGTAATGAGGGAAATCCAGAGTATGAAGTCTTCATCCCTTTTCCCTTAGTCACCATAAAAAATGTTGGTGCATTCATGTGAGATGCTGCTATAATTTCCACATGAAGCACATATTTATTTTTTCATACTTTATAAAAGATAACTACACTTGCTGCCTTTTCAAGATCTAAATTCTTAAAGCACCAAACACTAAGTGTCCATATCTCCCTAAACATTTTAATTTCCGAATATACGTTAACCTACTGATTGTGACTATGCTACATATTTTTTCATCCTAGTTAATCAGAGATACTTACTGGTTTGTTTAAATGATGTCCTACTGAGTCTGCTAACGTTCCTATGGCATCGTACAGAATGAGCAGGTTCTTATGCTGGTATTTACTAAACGCAAAGACCAACGTATCAAGTATGTAAGCCAGGTAAGGAACAAGTTCTGTACAAGCCTCCTCTTCCAGGGTAGCAAAGGCACTGTAATTGTTAAAAATAAAAAAAAAGGGAAATTACTGTTGCAGAAAAGGAACAGAATATAACAGAGATAGGAAACTAAGTTGAGAGAATATCTATTTACACTTTACACGCAGCACACTAGGTGCTTAGTTTTATTATTTCTTTCCCATTCCTTACCACTTCTTTCAAAAAGGCTGTCACCTATAGGCATCTGCTTAACTACACTGGTAAAATCTAAAACTAAAACGATGCTGACTCATATTTATTCGTTCAACACATTTATTTGGTGTTTACTATTTATTAGAGTGTTGGGGACAGAGCAACGAACAAACGATGTCCCTGTTCCCAGGGGGCTTACATTCCAGCGATCGTTTCAGATTGGTGAAATGAGAATGAAAATGCTACACTCTAACGTACACCTTGCCCTTCAGGTGCATGCCAACAGTCACAAAACTGTAGAAACATCATTGACAGTGTGTTTGAGATGTGTAAGAACAGAGCAGTGTCACGACCGCTCACATGTTTCTCCTAGTGGGAGGGGGACATGGGGTGATGTGGGTCAAAGGGCACACATTTTCAGTTATTAGAATACTTCTGAGGCTCTAAGGTGCAGCATGGAGACTGCAGTTAATAATTCGGTACTGAATACTCAAGAGTTGCTGAGAGGAGGTCGTAAGCACTCTCACCACACACACAAGAGTGAGTGACCTGCGTTAACCATGTGAGGTGATGGATGTGTTAACTATCCTGATCTTGGTAACTTTTCTACCATATATATGTATATCAAATGATCACGTGGTACACTTTAAATATACGCAATTATATTTGTCAATTATTCCTCAATAAAGTTAAAAAAAAGCTTCTCTAAGCCCTACACTATGCATTAGAGTGCACAGTGCATCTGTTACTATAAATCTGCATTATGTGAGGCTTGTCTGTTAGGACAACTGTGTAAGAAAGGAGAAGGTCCAGAGTCTCAGTGCAGTTACTTCAATTTAGACCTAAACTCGTCTGACTCTAAGGTATATCTGGCCCTTCATTTCTAAAATTAAGGTTTGTATTATTTTCTGTTCTACCCAGTTGAGAATTTCCTAAAATGATAGGCTTAAGCCAACTGTTAATGAAACTCCTGGTCATTAGCATTGCGAACCATTTCCTTCACAGCACTTGCCATTAACTGTAATTATATAGCTGTTCAGTATTCCCCACTAGCCTGTAAGTCTCAAGAGGGCAGGGGCTGTAAACCCAGCTTTGGTATATGCCTTGCAATTAGTAGGGATCTAAAAAAACTTGCTGAATGAATAAACTGCAAGAAACGAAACATAATCTGTATCCTCCTCCTACTTAAAAAAATTCAGTGCTATCAATCCCCAAAGCCCCCTTGTTCAACTTTCATCTCATTAAGAATCAGAACTCTCCCAGATACTTTGCTTCAGACTTGGTAAAGTCCAACTCCATTTAAACTGACTTTCCTCTTTTTCAACAGTGATTTCTTCCTATTAACAAGTCAATGGTAAAAGCAATTCTATTTGAGAAATTAAGAGCTATAAATGAAAGTGGCCCTTTTTAGAACATAAAGGTTTATTCCAGAAAACCGGAATATCTGTAGTAATGAAACTGACTGCTGGTCTGACATCTAAACAGAGACAGCCTCGAACACAATGGCCAGAGCAGCTACTCTAGCAGATGCACTAAGTGACAGACGACAGTCCCTATGGGACCTTCTGTGGAGTAATGATAGTTAACTGTAGACCAGTGATGGGAATCTGCTCAAACTTCTTACTTCCTGCAAGAGTAGGACCCTTGTCATCACCACTCCGGATGTCTGCGTGAATTAGAGTGAAAGAGAATTCTACTATTATCATAGCCACTGAGTGGAAAAAAATGAAGAACCAGTGAAGACTGATGTATAGTTAGTCACACCTGGATTTACAAAATCCTCATGTGAAAACTATAGGTACTAAAACTCCACCAATGATTTAATACCACCATTCCACCACAAGGCTGAAATTAGTTTCTCATGGAAATACCCACTCTCTTCCCCCACAATGCCCATTTTGTTATGAATTCATCCCACCTGCAGGCAGCTTCTTGTACTCTCTTGTTGCTATCCAGGATACGCTTTAGCAATTCTGTCATTAATGGCTTCAGGTACGTGTCTGGGGGTTGGCTGACTACCCAGTGTGCATAGCGGCTAAGAGTCCAGCACGTTATGGAACGCACAAGAGCCTTTTTATCAGAGAGGCACTGAATAAGGTGAGGAATGAGCTCAGGCAGGTATGGAATCATGCCTTGCATGCAACCTAGAAAAAAATAAATCTTTCAGAAAGTGCTAAAATTTGGTTAAAACAAAATTATTTCAGTTAAATACTAAACCAACACACGCATCCATAAAAAAATATCCAGATCATCTCCACTGCAACAAATATACACTTATGTGCTGCCTAATGACGGTTTGATCAGTGATGGAGCACATATACGATGGTGGTCCCATAAGATTAGGACCTAGAGTCTAGGTGAGTAGTGGGCTGTACCCATCTAGGTTTGCGTAAGTACGCTCTCTGATGTTCACACAAAGATGCAGTTCTCACAACATGTCCCTCCTGTAAAGCGATGCATGACTGTGCTGTAATAATATGCCCCGAAATTCTTAAAAAAAAAACAACTGAAATAGAGCTAATTGCCCCTATGTATCTTCCAGTAGGGTTAGGAGCTCATATTTTACGTCTGCTACACAATTGATGGCTTTCAGAAATGCTTGTAAGATACTTCAGTTTTTTGTACACAGGGGTATACAGCCAGGACAGAATAACAACCCTTTGTAGAGGATGATGACACTCTTGACTCAGCATGTTTCTTACACTTACCTATGGAACAAAGTTATTTTTTTTTAGCAATGGGGATGCTTCTGACATCTGAGGCCTCTCATTCTGTTCCCTTTAACAGAAGCATTTGCAAAATATCTGACTGGGGTTAGAAGTAAACCTACGGCTCTTTAATTAATAATAGCTAACCGGTTCAAAGTAAAAACTTCTCCTAAGATGGCTTTTAGATTCAAGCAGTCTTTTAAAGGTAAACGTGGATCAGTCTTGTCTACCCCACATCAGCAACAGAAGAGCAAAGGGGTGTGTGAATTCAAGAGCGAACAGTCTTTCCCTATAGAGTAACAATTCCTGACAGCAGCCTGGCCACAGCGCTGCCAACTGAGAACTCTACAGTTCAAAGGTAACTGCGACTTACCTTCAGCAATTGCTCCTAAAACCAAGATGCCAGATTCTTTAACAACCCATTCATGATGAAAAAGTAATTCTTTCAAAAGGGGCAGAATATGTGGCAAAAGCTCATCACGATAAACATTTGCAAGAACATCTAGGGCAGCAGCAGAACATTTTCCTAAGGAAATAGTTAATTCAAAAATATAACATTAACGTCTATTATCATTTTGTTATATATACATA
Organism: Equus quagga; assembly: GCF_021613505.1. NCBI lineage: Eukaryota > Metazoa > Chordata > Mammalia > Perissodactyla > Equidae > Equus > Equus quagga. The sequence continues at coordinate 133,077,717 of NC_060273.1, forward strand.
AAATGAGTATCTGTTGCACGTACACTTCATTCATACCTCTGCAGTTTCAAAGAACTCAATTAAAGAGGAGGCAGTCTGTCACATGAAAAAAATTCTATTAACAAGAATACTTTTTTATGACCAAGAATTACAATTAGCAAGCTTATTATAAAGATACTCTATTCTGTACATGCCTGTCATATGAGAATTCTTTTGTCTATATAGAAAATTAAAACCAATACTTTTCCACTCAATTTAATGCTTCTAGGACACAATGCCCACTGTTAAAATCCCACAGCACAATGTGTACGTTTATTATTTCTACTTAACATTCCTAGTGGTAGATCATTCAGAATCAAATATGTAATGACTTAGGTGGGGGTTAGGCAAATAAAATGGATCAAAAGCCACCAGCACATGAAGCATAAAATAAGCTCGAAAACATTCTTTACAGACAAAGGAGCTATTAACTATGGAATTATACATCAATTCAGATTTCATTTACTGTTAATTTAAAAAGAACAAAAAAATTGAAAAGAACGAAAATATAAGTATCCAAATTTTTCCCCCAATGTGAACTAGGCATAATAAACGGTTAGTCACAAACTAGTAGACAACAGCAAAATCCTTAGGAAAAAAAAAAAGCTTTTACATTGGCCAGAAGTAACAGCTTACTCCTCAACAAGGGGCTCAGTTATACTGTATAATAGATCCTTACAAATGAATAGATTGCTATGAAACAGAATGAATCTATATGTGCAGACACAGAATTAGTTAAATGATACATGGAAAAGAGCCAGCAGAGTACATATAATCTGATTTCAATCTGCAAAGTCAGCCTCCCTTCCAAAAACGAAGATACACATGTGTTTGTCTGTATGTGCGCAGAAAAACTTACGGAAGGACATGTAAAGATGGGTGGGGCGTAAAGAGGAAGTAGTTTTCCCCCAATTCAATGTACATTATTTCTTTGGTAGTTACCTATATTGTAATCACAAACCCCTCCTGCCGCCCACATGAAAGTTGAGGTACACATAAGGTAATTTGTGTAGCAGTAAAGATTGTGGGTTCCCGTCCTGTGTGAGATTTGGGTTCCAACACTAGACGTGCCAACAGGACTGTGCTAACCATGGGCAAGTTTCTCTCTGTAGCTTCCTTACCTACGTGAGGCTGCTGGAAAGATTAAACGTGGCATGTGCACAAAGTCCCTGGCTCAGGGCAATGCCTATCAGGCACTCTGAGCAATTGCTAGTTATAGGAAGCTAAACTGGCAACAGAGGAATGACCACTATTTAACCAAACCAACCACACAGTCCAGGCTGATGATTTATGTTCTTAACCGCATCATCAGGTCCTAGAAATCCCAACTCTGAATTACAGTGGTGGTTCTCAACAGGGGTGATTGTGTTTTCCAGGGGACATGTGGCAATGTATGGAGACACTGTGGGTGGTCACAACTGTGTGTGTGTGGGTGATGCTGACACCTACCAGGCAGAGGTCAGGGATGCTGCTCAACATCCTACAAAGTACAGGACAGCCACCACAACAAAGAATTACGTGGCCTAAAATGTCAATAATGCTGAGGTTGAGAAACCCTGAACTAGAGCAGCAGAGCTTTAAAAACCAGCAAGCAAGCAAGTGAAACAGACGTGTCTCGGTTCCTCCCCAGAGTTATTTAATCAGAGTGCAGCCTAGGATGCCGGCTCAACAGATGATGTGGATTTGCAGCAAAGGTTGGAAGCTAACAGATTTAAAAAAGCATATTTTGTAAGTTTAATATGACAAAGCAATTTATATTATTTTAGAATTATCCATGATAATCAGCTAATTGTCATGCAAATTATCACAAAAAATGAGTTTATGTTAGGAAAACAGGAAAAGCTTGTGGCCAATGTTTCTATTTTATAGTATCAAACAATAGATAGTCTTTTGAGAAACAGGAGTTTGAGGTAAGAAGTCTTCTTAAGGAATATAATGAAGATTAAACATAAGAAAAGCCCACCAGGAAAATGCAAACCAAGACCACAGTAAGATACCACTTCACACCCACTAGAAGAGCTGTAATAAAAAGACAGACAAGTGTTGGCAAGGATGCAGACAAACAGGGACCCTCAGACACTGCTGGTGGGAAAGTAAGTGGTACAGCCACTTCGGAAAACAGTCTGTCAGTTCCTCAAAAGGTTAAACAGTTACCATATGACCCAGTGAAAACATACATCTACACTTAAAACTTTATACAAAAGTTCACAGCATCTTTGCTCACAACAGCCCAAAGGGAGAAACAACAAAATGTCCATCAACTGACGAATGGATAAATAAGATGTGCTCTACACATACAATGGATTATTTTTCCATAATAAAAAGGAGTGAAGTCTTGAAATATGCTACTACATGGATGAATCTTGAAAACGTGCGAAGTGAAAGAAGACAGTCACAGAGGACCTCACACTATAGGATTCCATTTATAGGGCAAGTCTAGAACAGGCAAACCTAGAGAGAGAGAACACAGGCTGGTAGTTGCTTGGGGCTGGGGGACTTGCAGAAAATGAGGAGTGACTGCAATGGGGATGCGGTTTCTTTTTGGGGTGACAGAAAAGTTCCAAAATTCATTGTGGTGATGGTTGCACCACTCTGTGAATATGCTAAAAACCACTGAATGGTACCCTTTAATGGGTGAATTGTATGATACGTGAATTATTTCTTGATAATACTGTTATCAAAGCAGACAACTCTGCTTTTCCCTCTCTGGCTTACTTAGATTCCAGTCAGAAATTGTATCGTCATCATCAATTTCATCGTCATCATCATCTTCCTCTTCAATTCCATCTTCATCATGCTGCTGAGCCACTGTCCTTGATCGATGAAAACGTGGCCTTATATCCTGTTCACTATCAGGAATCGTTTCATCTTCTTCAACATCACCCTGTTTTTTCAAAAGGGAAAATTTTGGTGTTATTCATTTTAAGCTAATAATAGGCACATGAGTAAAAGAATCAGAATATCCAGAGATGGGGTCATGCACAGGATTTTGAAGCCTACTCCTTCAATAAGAACCACTCCCTGTGCAGAGAACAGTTCCTGTGAAGGGAAGAAAAGACTATCATAACACCTGTCAGGTGACGGGTACTTCAATTGCATTAGATTGCCTACCACCAGCTGGTATGATCCAGAGCACCCGAATCAAATTCAGAGCATATTTACAAGATCTTTTAAAATAAACTCTAGGTAATCTGAATCAACAGAAAATTAAAGCTAAGTCTACTAGGGTCACCACTTAATTCCAATTAAGCTGGATCAATTTCCACCCAAATCCATTGTTTGCTTCTGTCTTTGAACTCTGTAGCACAGAATATACAACGGAAAGCTTATTGACATAGTCTATTCTAAATGGATGTTCTACTAGTCAAATTCAAAGATTTACTCAGTCAATAAAAATAATCTCTGTTCACAGAAAACCTTCCTTACCTTAAGCAGAATAATATCTATATCTGAGTACTTCATGCCATTCACTAACACAGGAATCAACCTAGAGGGAAAGGAATTCATGAAACAGAGATCTCAACACAGTTATTAAAAAGTCTTAACAACCATATGTATACTAGTAATATGAGGACACAACCTCAGCCAACACGGGTCTTGGCGCATATTCTGTGATGTCTGCCCTTCTCACATGATGAGTACTCCTGACATGCATCTCAGGCCTTTTATATATTCAGGCACAGACTTCATGGATGGAATCTTAGTGGGAATATGATAGCTTGTCAATAGTGCTTACGGGGTCTGGCCCCGTGGCTGAGTGGTTAGGTTTGCACGCTCCCCTTCGGTGGCCCAGGGTTTCGCCGGTTCAGATTCTGGGGGGCGGACATGGCACTGCTCATCAAGCCATGCTGAGGCGGCATCCCACATCCCACAACCAGAAGGACCCACAACTAAAAATACACAACTATGTACTGGGGGGATTTGGGGAGAAAAAGGAAAAATAAAATCTTTAAAAAATATATATATATAGTGCTTAGAAATAAAAACAATAACAAAAACCCAGCAATTTCTCCCCTAAGAATTTATGCAAAATATACTAACAAACATCCCCATTTTTTTTTTTTAAAGACTTTATTTTTCCTTTTTCTCCCCAAAGCCCCCTGGTACATTTTTGTCTATTTTTAGTTGTGGGTCCTTCTGGTTGTGGCATGTGGGATGCCGCCTCAGCATGGCTTGATGAGCAGTGCCATGTCCGCCCCCCAGGATCCGAACCGGCGAAACCCTGGGCCACCAAAGCAGAGCGTGTGAACGTAACCACTCAGCCATGGGGCCGGCCCCAACATTCCCAATTTTAAAAGACCGTGAAAAAATAACAAAAATACTGGAAACAGTCTAAATGTTCATCATTTAGGGCTTGGCTAAGTTAAAAAAAAAACCCAAACCAAAAACCAACAACCTAGGTGTAAAACACATATAGCACATTTCCATTTGAGTTAAAAAATACTGAGATTACACAGACTATCTAGGAAGGATATACAATAAACTGGTATCTTTGGAGAGGGCAGTGAGTAGGCTAATAAAAGACAAAACTTCTCTTTTATTTCCAAATGGTGTGACATTTTTACAATGAGCCCGCATTCAGTATTTGTATTCCTTTTAGTAAAAGAGATGCCAGCGTTTAAAATGTAACAACACAGTAAGTCTAAAGGAATTTATCAAAAAGAAAAAAAGAGCTCTATGGACAAGGTTATTATAACCTTTGAGAAAAAGTCAGGGAATTCAAATTTCAGTTTCTTAAGAAATTAAGAGCAACTTAAATTTCCAGTAAGAAAATAGTTAAATAAACCAGCATATCATAGCCAATCTAAAGCATTATGTAGTCATTAAAAAGCTGAGCCACAATGTCTGTAAACATGGAATTCCAGGTATACTGGAATACTTATGATGTCTAGTTAAAAAAAAATACTTATCAAAACACATAAATAGAGGTCAAAACACTAACTTCAGTTCCTCTTGTGGCTGTAATAATTTTAAGCTTTGGTAATTTTTTTCTCACTGGCCCATCAAACACACATGGAAGAGTCTACTGAGGACAAAAGGTACCAGAACACTTTGTAAACGTTTAACAAAGTCCACAGTCCTCTGCTTCCAAATTCTACCTTTAACTGTCCTGGGAAAAGAGTGGAAGTATGAAGAGGCAAAAGAAACTCAGGCTCAGAGTGCCAGCTGTGGGCTGATCAACAGGCTCCTTCCTTCTAATCTAGTGATCCCCATTTTACAGAGGAGTAAACTCAAGCTCAGGGAGGTTACATTATCTCCACAAGGTCATAAGCTTTAAGTGAATGGGAGAGTCAGAATTCAATACCAGTTGGGCCTGACTCCAAAGATAATTCTTTCCCTACACCGGACACAAGAAACTCTCACTGCCTACACTGTCTTCAGCCTTTGTTGAGGCCCTACTTCAGTTACATGCTCTAACGTCAACTTAATAAATAGGTGTGAAACCAATTCTTAGCACAACTCTTCTATCAACGAGATAATTTTGCTAGCCTTCGTTAATTAAAGGACTACTAACAGGGAAACAGAAGCAGTGGGATTTAAAATCCCCTGGATAGATGTAAAAATGTGAGCCAGCCAAACTTCCACACTCAAAGTCCTTCTAAATTCTAAAAGAGAAATAGTAATTTAACATTTAGATAGTATAACATAACTAAATAAAACGTATAATACATAGTGGGACCAGCCTGATGGCTGAGTGGTTAAAGTTCTGCACACTTTGCTTCAGGGCTGGGGTTCGTGGGTTCAGATCCCAGGTGCAGACCAGCCATGCTGTGGAGGCATCCCACATACAAATTAGAGAACTGGCATGGATGTTAGTTTGGGGCTAATCTTCCTCAAGCAAAAAAAAGGAAGAAGATTGGCAACAGACGTTAGCTCAGGATGAATCTTCCTCACAAAAAAAAAAGAACAAGAAAAAATTTATAACACATAGAACCATATTTTGTAAGCTACAGGCATTTTGTAGGACAACCAGGTCCATCTGCATCACCAATAGTTAAATCATTTATGATCTTTGTCGATAATTTCAGGGAAATGCTGAGGACAGATGGCAGACTATAAAGTACTGAAGAGCTAAACAGGAGGTGAGGTAAGTGAAGACAGAGCCTCATCTGTTCTCTGAATCTTTTTAAGATGGAAGAAATGGCAGCAAGTTAAAAAGTTATGGAGAAGACGCAACAGAGGGGGAAAGTTGAGAGAATACATCTTACCTGATGGAGTGAGGTCCCTGGAATAAGGAAAAAATCATGCCATCCAAGACCATAAATAGATTGGTTAGGAAAAGGATAACTCACATGAAAAGATATCTGTTAATTTTGGGGCAAGATGGAGGGTGCCCTGTTTCCCCTATAAACAGAAGTGCTCACACACTGAATGAAGAGAACGTCAGAAGAGGGATAAGGGTCTGAAACAGCTGCTCTGGCGAATGGAAGACAAAAGCTGATCTGGAACAAAACAAACTGGCGGACGGTGTGAAGGTCCACTCGGCGCTGACGGCCATGGGTGCTACGGCCATCAATCCTCCCAGCAAGGCAGCTTTTCCCAGCAGGATTGCACAAGAAGCAAAGAGAGTTCAATTAATCCAGAGCAGGGGAGATGCAGGGCAGCTGGAGGCTGATGCTCAGTGCAGTTCATGTGTGGATCACAATGTCTGTGCCAGAGAGAGAATAAAAGTAGATGTGCAGGAAATAAGGACCCAAACAGCTGGGCAAGTAAGAAAATGAGGCTGGGAAGAGATGCGGGAGTTAACTGTGACCATGTGGCAAGATGGCGTGTGTCTGCTGAATTCCAGTCATGCAAGGCAGACTATATCTTTGAAGAGGTCTAACTGTTAAGAATCATTCTCCTGAAGCCTAAGGTAGCCACTGAAAATAAGAACTTTCTATGCCACATCACGGAAGGGCAATAACGTTAATACCAACGATGAATGTTTACTCAATACTTACATATGTGCTGGGCATTGGGTTAATTGTTCTACATGAATTACAGGCCCAGGAGCTATCAATGTACAAGAATAAAGGTGGAAAAAAGTAAAAATAATTTTGGAGGAAAAAGAGAAAGGAAATGAAGACCTGCTTTACCAGGTAGCAAAAAACATTATTAAATGTTCAATAATTAAGAGTATACTACTGCTTAAAAAAAAACAGAGCAGACTATACAGCCCAGAAACAGAAAAAAGAATTTAATGTCATCCCTTGTCACATGAGTACTGTCTTTGTGAGTCCATATAAAGAAGAGCGATCTCATTATATATACAATTTTGATGCCCAGGCAAACCTTTTTTGCTCATCCTAAACAAGAGTCTGGTTAACAGAGCTATTTGGAAAAACAAGCTCTTTTATCACATTTTTTTTTATGTCAGCATCAGATACATGCTGATATTTTCCCATCTTCACAATGCGTTATTTCAACTGAAATAAAAGCAGCCTTGTTTTATATAAAAATGGTTCCCAAAGAGTGGTCTGGAAGATATATAAATCAAACCCAGCTATGCTGGCACTGAGCTGTTTACAATGTTTGCACTAATTAATCAGCACAGCAAAAAGGGAAGTGCTGATTTTCCAGCCTGCTACCAAGTTCCCACCTGCTCCAAGGACGTTTAGATTTTATTAGTCTAATGACAGAGTTGGAGCATCTAGCTGTAATTGTGTACTATCGGTAATTATCTCCTAATGTTATAGCTTGGGTTTTCATTAATAAAATCTCTTTAGTTTTTATAAGAATTAACATCTCTTTATAGGATTTTTAGAATGATACGATCCTATAGTAAGAAACAAGCATATCATAAAAGCGACATCACAAGTTAGGGCGAAAACGAAGAAAAATCAATACATTGACTTCCTGAAGGAAAAAATCCATTTAGCACATCACCTTTCACTTTACTCCCAAATAAATTCCAGATTGGCTGGAATAAAACATAGATGGAATTGTTGCTTTCCTAGTGAGAAAAGAAAAAGAACTCGCCTATATGAAAACGAGAACATCCAAGTACCGTAAACATCTGAAAAAAATATGACTCCACTAACACGACAATATATTAAAACAAATGGTTTTGCATACTACAAAGCTACAGTAATCAAAACAGCATGGTACTGGTACAAAAACAGGTGCACAGATCAATGGAACAGAATTGAAAGCCCAGAAATAAAACCACACATCTATGCACAGCTTATCTTTGACAAAGGAGATGAGGGCATACAATGGAGAAAAGAAAGTCTTTTCAACAAATGGTGCTGGGAAAACTGGAAAGCCACATGTAACAGAATGAAAATTGACCATTCTTTTTCACCATTCACCAAAATAAACTCAAAATGGATTAAAGACCTAAAGGCGAGACCTGAAACCATAAGGCTTCTGGAAGAAAACGTAGGCAGTACACTCTTTGACATCAGTATTAAAAGGATCTTTTCGGACACCATGCCTTCTCAGAGAAGGGAAACAATAGAAAGAATAAACAAATGGGACTTCATCAGATTAAAGAGCTTCTTCAAGGCAAATGAAAACAGGATTGAAACAAAAAAACAACCCACTAACTGGGAAAAAATATTTGCAAGTCATATATCTGACAAAGGCTTAATATCCATAATATATAAAGAACTCTCGCAACTCAACCACAAAACATCAAACAACCCAATCAAAAAATGGGCTGGAGACATGAACAGACATTTCTCCAGAGAAGATATACTGATGGCCAATAGGCACATGAAAAGATGCTCATCATCGCTGATCATCAGGGAAATGCAAATCAAAACTACACTAAGATATCACCTTACACCCGTTAGAATGACAAAAATATCTAAAACTAATAGCAACAAATGTTGGAGAGGTTGCAGAGAAAAAGGAACCCTCATACACTGCTGGTGGGAATGCAAACTGGTGCAGCCACTATGGAAAACAGTATGGAGAGTCCTCAAAAAACTAAAAATAGAACTACCATACGATCCAGCCATCCCACTATTGGGTATTTATCCAAAGAGCCTGAAGTCAGCAATCCCAAAAGTCCTGTGCACCCCAATGTTTATTGCAGCATTGTTTACAATAGCCAAGACGTGGAAGCAACCTAAGTGTCCAGCAACAGACGAATGGATAAAGAAGATGTGGTACATATATACAATGGAATACTACTCAGCTGCAAAACAGAACAAAATCATTCCATTTGCAATAACATGGATGGACCTTGAGAGAATTATGTTAAGTGAAATAAGCCAGCGAGAGAAAGATAATCTGTGTATGACTCCACTCATATGAGGAATTTAAAACTATGGACCAAGAACAGTTTAGTGGATACCAGGGGAAAGGTGGGGTGGGGAGTGGGCACAAAGGGTGAAGTGGTGCACCTACAATATGAGTGACAAACATTAATGTACAATTGAAATTTCACAAGATTGTAACCTATCAATAACTCAATAAAAAAAAAACTAAAAAAAAAAAAACAAATGGTTTTGTTTTTTGCTTATCCATTTTGGTAAGATTAGAGAAATTATAACTAATGGCTGGCAAAAGATGTGACAGGACACTGCTGGTGGGGTGTAAAGTGGCATAACTTCACTAGAGAACAATTTGGAATATTTACGAAGAAGCTTTAAAATGCTCAGACCCTAGGAGCTTGGTAAAAATCACTTCCAGGAATTCCACCTAAAAGAAACCACCACTTACGGACAAAGAAAGATGCTCACTCCAGGATTATTTATGATTCAGACAGCACACAAGCTACAATAACTGAAAAGAGTGTAACCAAACATTTCAGCACTAACTATAGGTAGACGCCATGTTAAATGCTCTACATACTACCAAGTTTAAAAACACCCTGAAAACACGGTATTTGGTATACGGTACCAACACAAGGGAAAACGAACATTAAAAGACAACACATCAAAAATACTAACAGTGAATACTCAGGGTGGTGAAAATCTAGGAGATTTTAAGTTCTCTGCATTTTAATTTTCTACCACAAGCCTGTATTACTTTATTTTCAAAAGAAAGTAAGCATTACTTTTCAAATACATATATCAAATTATTATGCTGTAGATACCAAACTAATACCATGTTTTAGGTCAATTATAGCTCTACAAAACTGGAAAAAACATTATTTAAAAAAATAACTGGGGCCAGCCCCAGCAGCCTATTGGGCAAGGCCAGCACATGGCGCTTCGGCGGCCCAGGTTCAGTCCCTGGGCACAGATCTACACCACTCGCCTATCAGTGGCCATGCCGTGGCAGTGGCTCACATACAAAATACAGGAAAATTGGCAACAGATGTTAGCTCAGAGTGAGTCTTCCTCAGCAAAACAAAAACCTGATTTAACAGCATTCACTGGGTTAAAAATAGGATTAACAATAGATTAACCAAAATTTCAGAGCATCACAACTAGCAGGAAATGATTTTTTTCAGAAAAAATCCCGACCAGAGTCCATGGTCAAACTATAAGGATTATTAAAAAAAGGAGCTGTGTCATGAATTACCCAAAATTAATTATGATTTAGAATAAACCATCCTCACATAATTAAATGTAATTGCTTCTTGAAAACTCTCTCTACTTCTGCCAACAGTAAAATTAAGTCTGACTTCTTCAGAACTTCAGTCCCTGGTGGCAGAAGAATGCAACCTAAAAATATAAAAATGAAAAATCACTGTTAAATTTAAGAACAAAGGTAGCATCCATAAGAAGAAACACTTACTTAGGAAGATGCCTCACGAGTACATCTTTGCATATTGGTTGCTCAGCCAAAGTGAGCCAAAATTCACAGGCTTCCAAAGCCACATTTTCATCTTGATCTTGGGTCCTCTGTAGCATGTACTGTAAACAAAAGTTTACAGTTAAAATTAATCTATTCAAATCATACAATCAAAACAAACCTAATCCCATTTCAGCAAGATAAGGGTCCTCTGCCATGGCCTTGCACTTCAGAGTGGTTCTCAACCCAGGCTCTGGACTTGAAACAAGTTTCCTAGTCAGCTCCAACACGCACGCACACTTAGAACTACCGCTTTACAACTCTGCCTAACGAAAAGTATTCAACACGTGTTGTTTACCTGCTCCCATACAGGTGTACTTCGTTTCATAAAACCACTGAGATGTTTAAAATGTATTAATAATCAAACATTAAGTCTTCTCAGAAACATTAAAAGTAAAAAACTCCCTAATACCTTTCTTAAAATGAAGAATCTTTTTTACAACATAACCACTCAACTGTCTCTTGTAATGGATATACTTTCACATATTTAGAGAGATACTGACATATACAATTACAAAAGTTAATTTTTTTTTAATTTGCAAAGTAGTGACATTTTGTAATGCAACTCTAATCTGTAGTTTCCAACAAAACAGGCCTATCATGTCCTCTAACATACCAAGCAAAATTCATTCTTTGTTGGAGGAACATCTGATTCCCCAATCTATCCAAAGACATAGTGTCTACCCTCCTTTAAAAAAGCCCTTACACACAAAAACAAAACTATATTTGTCAAAGGGACGTGTGTAATTTCCCAATGTACCTTAGACTGGAATTGGGGTCAACGGACGAATTCTTCGTACCCATCCTCTGCCTAACTGAAACATCTCACATGACAAAGTATGACGACACAACATTGTGACAGGCCAGCTGCTATCACATCCACACCATGTCCCACTACTAAGCTGAGCACTGCTGAAGAACTGCAGCATTATAAATCAGGCTTCCCAGCTGTGACACGGCCCCAGCAAATGATAAAATGGCTGTAACTCTCTGGGTAACTCTAATCTCTCCTGCTAAACTTTCAACCAGCTCCAGCTGACTCTTCAAAACACTTCACAGAGAGAAGAGGCTCATCAGAGAAAACGTCACTTATCCCCATCTCATGCTGCTACATCTCCTCATCTCTAGAATTATCCTTGCTAAGGTATTAGAATGAGAGCTGCTGCACATTATAGGTGCTAACTCTCTTCTCCCAGGTTTTAGATCCCATCCTTTAGGAAAAGACCTTCCCTCTCCACACCAGATGGCCTTCTGGAAGGGAAAGGGAGGACCTAGATAACGTCCTATTTAATACACTTGCAAAGCCATATATCACTCATGTACAACTACATCCAGTAACAGGCAAGCCAGGTGGCAGAGTCTGATGCAAGCAGTACTGAGCACTGCCCAAATTATTTTGTTTTAATAATAATTATACCTTGTTATCATGTATTCCTTCCTTTAAAAATGGCTAAACAGTGATCAATGTACTTAGAATTTCCTAGTAAAGTTATTTTAATTGCATGGAGATTGAAAGAGGGCCTTTTAAAATCTAAATGGTTTGCTGGAACTAACTATAATGGTTACGTATTTTCTACTCAGAAATCTCATTGGGACCATAAATCACAAGTTCATCAGATCAATTTTACCAGGAATGGTTAGAAAACAACTGTTTAAATTCTAAACTCCAGTGACACAAGAACACGCCACTTAATCTACCAGTTTTATGGATCATTTAGCCTAACCCATATCTAAAAAACACAATCTAAATATTTCCTAGTTATCCTGGTTAAAAGCTATCTACTCCTTTAAACAAGTTCTCCCCTCTTTAACATCTTAAATCTCATCAAAGAAAAATCATCATAAAGATAATTTCTAATCTTATGACAATCCTATTTTTTATAGTTATGTGTTAAATAAATTGGAAAACAGCGGTTTCACATCGTAAACTTTGTGCCCAGGATTTTTCTTGGGGGAACAACAAGGAGCAGGCCTTTAAACTGCCTGTGTTACCTCGACTATATTATGCATGTGAGGAAGCAGGCGGTCCATTCGCACTTCAAGCAACATCACAAGTGCTCGGCACACGTTTTTTCGTACCTCTGGTTCTTCATCACCAGCCAATGCAAAGAGATTCTATTGCACAAGAAATATTTTTTTGTAGTTAAAATATTCCAATATATTAGAAAGGTTTATATATAATAACCAGTAATCTGCAAGGTGGTAACATTTAAAGAAACCTAAGAAGATACAATACAAAGACTGAATAAACTGGCCTACAATATTAGGTTATAAAGTAAGGCAATTAAATGTAGGATAATTTCCAAAAATTATGATTTTGGTAAGCGATCTAAAGCCATTCTTTGATAGAGTATGATCAGTTGTGTTTTGAGGTAATTTTTAGTTTGTGAGAATAAAACCATGTCATTAGGACACAGGGGCATTCGTTCAGCTCACCGAGAAGTAGAGATAATCATTAAAAGACCATTTGATTTACCCTTCAAAATTACTGTCTGTCAAGAAATTATTCCTAACAACCCAGATTCTTTTCTTTGTTGGTGAGGAAGATTGACCCTGAGCTAACATCTGTTGCGAATCTTCCTCCTTTTGTTTGAGGAACACTGGCCCTGAGCTAATTTTTGTGCCCATCTTCTTCTACTTTGTATGTCGGACACCACAACACGGCTTGATAAGCAGTGCATAGGTCTGCACCCAGGATCTGAATGGGCGAACCCCAGGCCGCTGAAATGGAGCACCCAAACTTAACCACTGCGCCACCAGGCCAGCTCCTCAACTCTGATTCCTAAGTTGATTCCTAAGGTACAAGTTTTATAAAAGCATCAATAATTAGGAAACATATACCGGGTTTCTGACAACGTAACCCTAAGCTGCTGCTGTCTACCAAGTCAACTGAAAAAATAAGCAGCAATCGATCTTATGCTATTCTTAACAAGTTTCCCTACAAGGTAAAAAAAAAAAAAAAAAAAAAAAATCTCAGCATGAACAACTGACTATTTCGTTTAATCTTCACAACCCCAAGATTTATTATTCAATTTTACAGATAAAGAAACGGAAGTTCAGACAGAAACATGCTAGACAGCTGGGGATCGGAATCTGGTTTTCACAGACTCATAAATAACTCCACACTCATTTCGCTACTTTAACAAGCCACCACTACAAGAACAAGTTGTCTCTTTGTAGAGGATGCTAGTGGGATGTGAGAAGAAAAAGTAATAAGGTTCCCCATCTCACTCCTGAGGTTTTACTTTATTCACACACACAAACATACACCCATGCATTAAAAGCAGTGAAAAGATCATTTAAAAAAATAAGTAAAATCCCAGGGCCGGCCTGGTGGCGTAGTGGTTAAGTCTGCACGCTGTGCTTTGGTGGCCCCGGTTTTCAAGTTTGGATCCCAGGTGCTCACTTAGCACTGCTCATCAAGCCACGCACTACCCTCTATACCAAACCAGACTGAAAACATTTTGAGGCATAAAATTTACTTATGTATCCCTAGCACCATGCACAGTGCCTGACTCACAGTAGGTACTCAGTAAAATCATTCAAGACACGTTTGGTTTCAACTTTTAAATGGTAGAGGATCCTAATGGCACTACTTGTAGTCCATTAGTAAAAGATGCTCGGAAAGAAGCTTGTCAATTTAAGTGATAAGAAGAAAAACGACATTTTTTCCCCCTTTCTTATATTTCCTAACAGAAATACCAGCAGTTATGGCCTCTGAAGGACTTTTTTCAAGGACAGACGATAAGGAATGGACTACTTAATTCAATTTCACTTGTTGAAAATAAAGCAAAGTGCTTAAGGAACAATTCTTTCACAATTGCTGTTATCAAGTGGTAGAAGTTTTGAAAAGAAATTTATGGCCAGAAAATTATCCTTTTGTTGTCTTTCTGCTTTTATCAAGTTAAAAGTGCCTTTAGAAAATGCACGCTGAGATTTAGGAGTCAATTTTTTCCCTGACACCTTTTACAACGGAAACCAATGGAAAAATAGAAGGACCTTCCTTTTAGTCTGTGCCTTTAGGTTCTTTATCAGGTTAAATTGATCCAACCTTACCAATGTTTCATGTTTCAAATACTGCAAATGAGCTGGAAGGTTTCACTTCCATATGCAATTTGAATAGTATATTGGAGCAGAAATTTTTATAGTCAAGATATTAAAAACACACACACACTCCATAATCAATGTTTGTATCACCATACAAACAGAAAACTCAGTAACAGAGGAAAAGTGCTTTTCAGTTAAAAATTACAAAGCCAATACTGTACCTAATTTTAATACTATCAGAAATAATTTAACTAAATATTGACAGTTCATAATTACAAATTATTATAGCTATAAAACTACATTTAATGAGTATTTCCTAACTTTCTCAAAAACAAAGCAGGGGACGACAAATCTTACCTCAATAAAAGAATCAATGTGCAACATCAGAGCTTGAGTCCTACTGATGATAAACTGATTGACACATGCCACAGCATGAGACCTAGAAACAAAATTTAAAATTTAACATACAGTCATTGTAGCTTTTTTCTATTTACGAAAGATTGGCAAGAACTTAAAACATTCCTCCATAAAAAATATTATGGTGTGTGTATAGCCACATACACTCACCCCACTAAAAAGATGAGTCAAATTTCTCTAGGTATTCACACAAAAAATGTGAGTGATATATTAAGTGAACAATGAGGGTTGCTGGGCAATATGACAGTGCTTCTGTGAAAGTGAGAAGTGTCTGAAAGGACATAGGCACATTTTTAACAGTGGATACCTCTGAAGAGTGGGGGCATGTGGGAATTTATTTTATATACTTACAGGTTTAAAAATAATGGGTATACATTCCTTGAGACTAAAAATGAGGAATAGTCTATAGTTTGTGTGTTCCAACATACCCAATTCAATCCCACAGCAATTCTTAATGGCACTCCCTATAAAAAGAGAGCCATGATCCAATTCTTCTCACTACCTCCAGGTCCCCCCTCGTTCCACTGTGATCTCCCACCAGGATTATCCCAACTGGTTCTAACTCATTTCCTAACTTCCGGTGTGCCAAACCCCACTACAACCTGTTTGACACACATGAATACAATCACATCACATCCTTGTTCAGATTGCTCCAATAAAACATAACCTACTTTTTCTACAAGAGGTCAAATGGTAAATACTTCAAGCTTTGTGGGCCACATAAAACCTCTATGACAGCGTCATTCCCTCCCCTACTTAAACACAACCTTGTAAAATATAAAATCATTCTTAGCTCAAACGTTCACGGCTGGATCTTGCCCCATGGGTCACAGTTTGCTGACTACTGGCTTAGACATTCCTCTGTTACGCGGCCACTCCCAACCCTCCATCTTCATTTCCAACTATGCTACAAAGTGTGTTCTTCTGTCACTCTAAAAGGCTTGATCTTAACTCCAGGGCCTCTGTACCTGCTGTTCCTGTTGTAAATGTTCTTTCGCTTTGATCTTTCAAAGACTTGCTAGTTTACAGTAGTCTCCCCTTATCCAAGGGAGATATGTTCCAAGACCCCCAGTGGATGCCTGAAAGTGGGGACAGTACCGAATCCTTTCTATATTATGTTTTTTCCTACACATACATACCTATGATAAAGTTTAATTTATAAATTAGGCACAGTTAGAGATTAGCAACAGTAATAATAAAACAGAACAATTATAACAATATACTGCAATAAAAGTTACCGTAGATCCTAGCAGCCTCAGCATATGATTCTTTTTCTTATTAAGTCCAAAACTTTCACCTTTTCACTTAAAGAAAGCACTTGTCGGCTTCTCTTTGGCATATCTGAGTTGCCAGCACCACGACTCTTGTGCTTTGGGGCCATTATTCAGTAAAATAAGGGTGACTTCAACACGAGCACCGTGATACCTCGACAGTCGATCTGATAACTGAGACGGCTACTAAGTGACTAACAGGTGGGCGGATCGTGGCGTATACAGTGTGGATATACTAGACAAAGGCATGAGTCATGTCCCGGGCAGGACGCTGCGAGATTTCATCATGCTGCTCAGAACGGAGGGAAATTTAAAACCTATGAATTGTTTATTTCTGGAATTTTCCATGAAATACTTTTGGACTGCAGATGACCATGAGTAACTGCAACTGGGAAAATGAAACTGCAAGGCAGAGAAGGTGGGACTGAGGCAGTACTTTGCTCACAGTCTCTGCACAAACGTTACCTTCACAGAGAACCTCCTATAAAAATACCTCTGATCACTGTCTAACCCCCCATTCTCATTATTTCTCCACAGAATTTAAGATGAAATTATGCTATTTATTTACTATTATCTGTCCTATCTACCTCCTCCTCTGATTATGCACTAGAAAAAAGTAGGAACAGAAAAAGGCACCGCAATGTACAGCCAATCAACAAAGGAGATGTTCCACATGATTAATGACTGAAGAGCAAACCATCAAGACCACAAAGGGATACCATCTTAGATCAATGTGACTGGCAAAAATTAAAATGTGTGACAATACCGAATGCCAAGTATGTGTACCCAGAGAACCTTTTGCTTTGTTAATAAAGAGTATACATTGATGTAACCAAATTGGAAAAGAGTTTGATGTTATTTCTTTGATTTATTCATTCATGTGTCTTGCATCCCAGAAATTCCTTCCCAAGATTTTATATGTCCTCCTAAGAGAGATTCTTACAAATAGACAAGAAAAGCCAAGCCTACAAATGTTTTCAGCAGCATTATCCACAACAGCAAAAACTGAAGACCAAGGTGGGGGAGAGGACACGACTAACGCATGTAACTGTTATGCAAAGGAATAGTATACAGCAGTCAACAGAAATGAGCTATGGTGACACAATATGGATGAATCTGAGCAACATGATATTAAATTTAAAAAGTCACCCAACATAAATTCAGCATAATACTTTCTATAAAGTTAAAAACAAAGATATATATATGCACACATTTTACATATATATGCAATGAAATTGTGTTTTAAAAAATGGCAAGGAAGTTATAAAGTTCAGATTCGAGGCGGGTTGTTGTCAAGGTCCTTAGCTTTTGTTCTTGGTAGTGGATTCCAGTGTTTATTACTAAAAAAACCCCCTAATAACTAAAGACCAAACGGAAATAGGTTATGATGAGAACGTGTCACGTGCTAAGAATCCTAACCCAATTTTGTGTACCTCTAGTATGATTAAGAAAATAAAATGTCTCTGATTTTTAAATTGCTTAGTCATGTGATGGATAAAACTATATTTCCGAAGTTCAACAGTTATTTTGAGAGAGAAAAACACTTTTAGGGGTACATAGTAAACACCAGTTAAACTGTATTAATAAGGTATTCAATAATAATGTAGAATAAACCATATAAAGATGGAAGACATTCAGTGCACAGCAGATAGTCATTTACCCAAATATCCATTAAAATGAAGAGTAATTTTAACAGGATGTACAACACAGTCTCAAATGAGTAGTAACGAACACTCACTGAACAGATACATTTCTGTATCGCTGAACTCTACCTAGTTAAGTTTTAAACAAATGACCATCTACAAAAATGTATTAAAACTACAAAAGAAATTTTTATATCCAGCAATGGTGTAACCATTGTTTTTTGGATTTTTCTGCTGTTTTTCTTTCAATGGCTGAGAATTAGTTACAAGAAAGTGAATTTCTTAGAAGTAAAGAGAACTATGCCAATCACGCTTTCTTGCATCACTTTAGTTGAAACGTTAAAAGGGGGAAACTTCTTAGGGATTGCGAACTCCTCTATCTAGTCAACTATGCCAGGGAGAGCGACAGTTTATTTTGAAAATGTTATTTATTTGTATGACACTACCACAAATAAACATCTATTAAGTTTCCATTCTGAGTATAACACTGTAAGATGAAAGTACAACACTTAAGATGAAAAGTAATTAAAATTAAATGTAGGTAAAAGAGTAAGAACCAAATAGAGAATTTAAGCAAGAAAAAGATTCCCGATTTCCTCTGGTCTCATTGTTGGACACCATAATCTTGTGGAATACAGCTTGGGATCCTGAAGTATGCCCCAAAGGGCTCTGAACTGAGAGTCATGGCTGATGCACTCAAGTCCATGCAGTTGGGTATCCCTGAGTAACTGCCTCTAGGAATTGCATAATTTCTACTTTAAACAGTAATATGACGTTTGATCATTCCACATAAAAGCACGAGGCACTGAAAACTGGAAACAACAAAAAGCAAAGCAACTGAGAATCAGAAGAAAGAGCAATAACTTCCATAGAAACAACCGGCAAAGGTCAAGTTAGAAAAAAAATATATAATTGGAGAAGAAAAACAAAGAGTACCGAAGCCTGGGGAAGTTTTGGCGAAGTTAGAGTCTTGCCCTCTTCAACACTGATAAAGGCCACAGGACAATCACAGCTTGATAGGACAACTGATGACGATAAACTTAATCAAAGGCCAATTTAATACTCCAAATGGAATGGTATTTCAACTACATGCCAGGCACTGTTTAGGGAATATAGAGGAAAACAAAGCCTACCAGGTTAACTTGAGGAGCAGCCAACTAGGCCCACCCATGCAACTCGAGAGTGTATTCAAAACCTTTCCACCTTCATGCTTAAAATCATGTAAAACTCAAGCTAAAATTACTTAATTTAGATGTCATATTGGAGGAATTGTTATTACACAGCTGCAAATGAAGGTATTGGTATTTGGCAAGATTCATAAGTTAAAACAAAAGAAAAAAACAACCCCTAAACATAATGAATTTTAGCCTTCCACAAAGCAGCTTAAAAACATGACTGTTACCCACGACAAATGTAATTAACCATAAAGAAGGTAGAGAACTAGCATATTCAACGAAAATTTCATCAGACAACATTTCATGGGTTTTGTGATTAAAGAAGTAAATTTCAACTATCAAAATTCACCTTTGTGGAACATCTACAACTTGTGCTAACCACAGTACTACTAGGTAATGCAAAATAAGGGAGTGGTCAAGCTTAAATCAGACTCTATAAATTAATTTAATATTGGCTAAAGAGATACCTTATTTTCGGACTACTGTGCTTAAAGAACTGCAAAAATTTGGGAATCATGATGTTGAGAGGACGATCTAAAACGTCACTATCTAAAATCTCGGCAGAATCTTCACATATCTTCTGAAGGGCGCCAAACGCTCCCTGTAAAAGACGTTTAAATTATTAGAATTAATTAAAAATGAAGTCATTTTAAAAGCAAATTGAGGAATATCGACTAATTTGTATGGATTAATGTTCTCTGTCCACGTAAAGTTATGCCTCATAAAATCTGTATATTTAATCATCAATTTTAAGATAGAAATCATTATACTTTAAGTTACCTAAAATTCAGTTTAAAATATAATGGTACATTTTCATTTTAGCATTAAACGACAATATTTTGGTTGGCAGGGATTGTAATAAATACTATCTAATTCAAAAACTTAACTTCTCCTGAAATATTCTTGCCAATTTTAAGTCAACACTAATTCTTCTCTTATTGAACACCAGTGTGTTAAAACTGAATGTAAAACGCTACAATTACGTATTAAGCATGTTTAACCACTGCACCACTCCTCTTTTCAAACCACAAAAAGAGGTCTTAATACCATTAAAAAATTACCTATATCTAAATCATTCATTGGGTAATTGTGACAAAATCTGTTCAAAGGGCAGGCAATTCAAATTGGCAGCTATTTCCCTATAAGCATTTTTCCACCAAAGGGGGCTCACCTGGAGCTCTTGTGCACAATGTGTAAGCCAAGGTTACCTCCACCACCTACTTCACAGTGTATAACTCCACCAGCAGCACCTCAGTGCTTATTCTCCACAGCAGTTAATTTAAGAACACTGTCTTTCTTTCCTTTTTTTTTTTTTTAAAGATTTTATTTTTCCTTTTTCTCCCCAAAGCCCCCTGGTACATAATTGTCTAATTTTAGTTGTGGGCCCTTGCAGCTGTGGCACATGGGATGCTAGCTCAGCATGGGCTGATGAGCGGCGCCATGTCGGCATCGAGGATCTGAACCAGTGAAACCCTGTGCCATCGAAGAGTGAGCGAACTTAACCACGCAGCCACGGGGCTGGCCCCAAGAACACTGTCTTTCTGAAACATGACTTATGCAGTGGCGCCACAATTTTGCGATTACTGCAGTTTTTTTACTCTTGGCCAAGTGCTTGCTTAAAATTTTGATCTCCTTTTATGTTATTACCACTATACCAAAGCACTATTTAAATTTTAATCAATTGTTACTTGACGGCTAAATAGTATTTCAGGTTTTCTGTACTCAGTGTATTTCCAGGGCAGTATTTGGAGAATGTATATATGATAACACAAGATTTCTCTTCTCCTCGGGAGGAAGAAGAGTGACTTTAGAGACTTCTCTCCTCTCCCTAGCTCCCTTTCTTCCCCAAGTCAGATCTGGCAACAAGCTGCCATGTCAAAACACCACCTTTTTCTTAGGTTATGCCTGCCTGGCCTGGCGCCAAGTCTTTTTTTTTTTTTTTACTGAAGAAGATTCCCCCTGAGCTAACATCCGTGCCAATCTTCCTCTGTTTTTCAGTATGTGGGCCACCAGCACAGAATGGACACTAAAAGAATGCTATAGGTCCACACCGGGGAACTGAACCCATGCCGCCAAAGCAGAGTGTGCCAAACTTAACCACTAGGCCACCGGAGCTTGCCCCAAGCCTTGCTCTTTTTTGAGAGGGAGAGGAGTCAGTGCCTTGGAGAGGCAGAACAGCTGACATGGCTTCCATTTAAAACAGATTTCTACCAAAACTAGAAGCTGACTAATGGAAGAGATACTTAAAGTACTCATTAACAATGAGAAACTGGAGGAGAAGAAATCCACAGACTCCCTCTCACCTCCTCAAATGGAAAGGTTGCTACTGACTGGATCAGCAGCAAACATCAAGAGGTGATAATTAATCTACACTTAAAACCAGACTAGACATACCCCAGACATGTCGTACAATAAGAGGCACAAAGACAACTCAGAGAAGCTGAAAAAGTACTCATGGTTTGCAAATCTGGGAAATTCAAGACTATGTTCGAAAAGTACCACATCAATTGATTAAGCTGTGTTTATTACATACATACACCCCCAGGAACTGTTTTAAAATACAAAAACAGAAGATATTGCCTTCTGGAAAATATAGTAAAGAGGTTTTATAATTTATCAGTCTTTATAGATAACACTAAGATAAATGATGGCTAACGTAAAACAGAAAGGTAATTTTAGGCTTCTAAGTTTTGACACGGTACGTTTCCGAGGAAATATTTTTCCCCAAGGTTGCTAATACACAACCTGACAAGAGAGAGAGAAGGCTTATATAAGCAGCAGGAGTCCTCACCTCACAGGTGTTGTAGTCCTCAGAGTCCAAGAGGCTGCAGAGCTTCGGTAAGAGGTCGGGCCAATTCTGCAGTTCTCCCTTGGAAGCTATGGTTGTAATCAAAATACCTAGAAAGAAAACACATGCCTTTAGGAAAGCTGACCATATCACGTTATATACTGTTGTGTCAACCACCACACGGGGAATGCGAGTGCAGGCTAGTGGGCACACATGCACACACACACACGTTTAAATGTCCCAGATTAGCCTAAGACTTCCAAACTATGTAGAAAAGAACATTCACCAAGACCCTCAGATCACCACGGCATATATCAGACCTGTTTCTAATCTTACTGTCCAACACTTCACCTTCTTTTGTATTTTCAACAAGTATCTGTACAAAAGACTGTAACTTGCTCTTCTCCAACAAGACCAAGAATAGTTCTTCTCGTTGAAACTACTCCCCTTTTGAACCCTCATGCACTGCTGGTGGGAATGCAAACTGGTGCAGCCACTATGGAAAACAGTATGGAGAGTCCTCAAAAAACTAAAAATAGAACTACCATACGATCCAGCCATCCCACTACTGGGTATTTATCCAAAGAGCCTGAAGTCAGCAATCCCAAAAGTCCTGTGCACCCCAATGTTTATTGCAGCACTGTTTACAATAGCCAAGACGTGGAAGCAACCTAAGTGCCCATCAACAGACGAATGGATAAAGAAGATGTGGTACATATATACAATGGAATACTACTCAGCTGTAAAACAGAACAAAATCATTCCGTTTGCAATAACATGGATGGACCATGAGAGAATTATGTTAAGTGAAATAAGCCAGCGAGAGAAGGATAATCTGTGTATGACTCCACTCATATGAGGAATTTAAAATTATGGACTAAGAACAGTTTAGTGGATACCAGGGGAAAGGTGGGGTGGGGGGTGGGCACAAAGGGTGAAGTGGTGCACCTACAATATGAATGACAAACAATAATGTACAACTGAAATTTCACAAGATTGTAACCTATCAATAACTCAATAAAAAAAAAATTACTCCCCTTTTATAGAAATTACATGCAAGAGCAGAAAGAAACTATACCACAATGTTGGCAGCACTTATTACTTGGTGATGAGTATGAGTCTGCTAGGTTCAAACAGGGAAACATCAAGAAGCTGAGACCAGCTCCCTGACTTAACCTAGGACCACAGCCATGGACCACAGTAGGGAGAGAGCGAGCAGACGGGCCAGTCATCGAGAACAATCCTACAGGTTCACTCTGCAACACTCCCCTCGTGTGGACAGGCCATACAGTCTAAGACTTCCTGCTTACTGGATTAAGATGAATCACTGGCAAGGTGATCTTGGATTTGGAGGCTGAGTGGCACATGCTGACTGATCATATCATTTCGACAGGATTATTTCAATTGTGTTGTGCAGTTTAGTTGTGACAGTTAATGGATTACGCAAACACATAAATATGTAACACAAAACTTTTGTGTTAATACAAACAGTAATAACACACAAGTTTTGTGTTAATACTTTTCTCTGCCTTAGTAAATTTAATATAAGTTACATAATGTAATATGCTTGGCGATTACAGATCTTTCAGTATCACAATTAAGTGTATAAACTCTGACAGCAGGCAAATTAAATGTACTCTAAGCTTTAAAATATTAGTCTGTAAAAATGAAAACAAACAAACAAACAAATAAAACCAGTGCTCTCTTCAGGGTTATTTTGAAAAGTCAGTGAGATATGCACAGAAAATGCCTGGCATATGGTAAACAGTCAATGATTATTACTGAACAGCAAATTCCACTGTTTGTGTATATAACTTCTCTTTGAATTTTCCACTGCTAGTTTTGAGAAGGTTGCTCCTAATGGTAAAGAGCTAAAAAATGTAAAGAGCAAACCTGCTGGTAGGCATATACTTTCCACTAAAAAAATTAAATTATATGGTAAGGGTCAATGTACCAATACAACCCTGTTAGAATAAAACAGCCTTCTGGGTAAGAGCAAAAAGCAGCAAGACTAATAGTAGGTCTGTTCCTTTTTGCCAAGTACTCTTTCCTGAAGTTAAAACATAAAAGAACTGAGGGAGAGAGGAAGTTCTGGATCTGCCTACAGGAAACCAAGCACGTTTTAAAGCAGTCAGTAACAAAAACTGAATACAAGCTAGAGCCTCACACTAGCAGACCCCTGACAGCCATGACTTCTGTTGGAAGAACATTAAAGAAGTTGACAGACTGACAAATTCAAATTTGCCTGGCCCAAGATAATCTCATCCACTCCTGAAAAATCTTCTAATGCCTAGCATAGTTGCAAAAAATGAAAAATTGGAATTCTCAGTGTACACAACAAAGATGGAAGTGAAAACTGGTGTGCTTGGCAATACCTACTAAAATTTTAAATGTTCAAACAACACATTTTGACCCAGTAATGCCACTTCTATGAATTACTTTCCCACAGGTATATAAACACACATAAAAGAACGCTCACTGAAATAATAAAATTACAAACCAACCATATTATTCTTTAACAGGAGAAACAATGTTATATTCATCTAATGGATTACCACATAGTCACTGAAATGTGGTCCTTCCAAATATACTTCTTTGGCAAGACCCCCCAATATATACTGTTAAGATTTAAAAATTTTAACAAGGCTGGCATAGGGGCCGGCCCCATGGTGAGTAGTTAAATTCGTGTGCTCTGCTGCAGTGGCCCAAGGTTTCAACGGTTCGGAACCTGGATGCAGACATGGCACCACTAGTCCGGCCACGCTGAGGCAGCATCCCACATGCCACAACTAGAAGGACCCACAACTAAAAATACACAACTATGTACCAGGGGGTTCTGGGGAGAAAAAGGAAAAATAAAATCTTAAAAAAAAAAAAAAAAAAGGCTGGCATACACTCACCATTCTTTGTACCAGTGTCACAAGTTGGAAAAACATTAGGAGGGTACACGAGGATCCATCAGAATAACGTAGGGAGCCCCTCTTCTCAAATTACAAATGCCCTCTACCTTCCCCTCCAAAATCATGTTAATAACAGCAGCATTTGATACGTCAATATTTGGAGTAAAGTCAGAGCCTCTACTATTGAAGCAAGAGAAGAACTGGGTACTTTTCAAACCCACCATGAGATAAAACATATAAAAGTAAAGAACTTTTAATGAAAATAATTGACTCATGGAAGTTCTCAATTGACTTCCATTTAAGCAATCTGCCAGATTAACAGCAGCTTTCCAGGTCCTTGTAAAACCCAGCTGCTGAAGCCCCATGGCACACAGAGTGCTGCCTGTCAGCAGGCCCCTCCAGAGCATGCCTGCCCAGCTCCGCTCCACCAGTGGAGGTGTGCATCCCGACAGTTGGTGTGCTAGCTCTGAAACCTATTTATACCTGTGACCATAATGAAACATCTTTTTTTAAAAGTAATTTTACTGGGATTATAATGGTTTATAACATTGTGTAATTTCCGGTGTACATTACTGTTTATCAATTCCTGAATACACTTCATCGTGTTGCCCCCAGTAGTCTAATTTTTATCCATCACCATACACAGATGCCCCTTTGTCCCTTTTGCCCACCCTCCAACCCCCTTCCCCTCTGGTAAGCACTAATCTGTTCTCTTTATCCATGTATTTGTTATTAATGAAGCATCTTAATCCATTGCATAAACTGATACAAAGTCATTCTTCCACTGAAAACTTTAAGTTGAACACCCTGAAAAGATTCAAAAATTGCTGTAATTAAGTGTACACAAGGCAAATATTAAAAACAAGGGGGAAAACAGCAAAAATCTAAGGTCCCCTACTTAAGTTGTTTTACAGACAAGTTTTTCTTTCCATGTTAAAAGAAAGTGAAACTAGAAATGGTATCCTATGTATTACATAAGGAAGACAGAGAATAAGGAACTGAAAGAAAAGGCAGTGGTCCTAAATTAATATCATTCGTTAATGCCCCATTTTAACCACCCTTGATTAACAACTACCAGTGACCCTGGTTTCACTGGATAGGAAAGCTTTTACTGTAATCATTAACATTATTTCAAAAGCATTTATAAGTGGCTAAGAAAATTTCCCCCCTCACAATTCAACATGAAATGGATGACGAAAATTCCTATGGAAATGGTCTGTGATATCCAAGGACAACTCAGTTACAAACAGAATCAGCAAAATCTTAACACAGTAACTTACCTACAGTGGCTCTAATCAGAGGAGAGGAGTCACCAATATTGTTTAAACATTCACTCTTAATAAAGTCTGTCACACCATTCGGGAAGTTCTGAAAATGAGCCTTCACATTATTCTTTAAAATGAGACCACTCAGTGATCTTGTGGGTTCATCTGTAATAAAAAACAATAGTACTGAGCTTTAAAGTAATTTTCATTTCAAAATGTACCAGGAAAGTAACATAAAAATATTTATATTCAAAAATTGATTGCAACATTCCAATAATTTTGCTATAACCAGGAAAAAATATCATAAATAATTATTGAAAGATTAGCCCCATGATTTATAGCTCAGGGTTTCTCAACCTTGGCACTATTGACATTTTGGCCAGAAAATTCTTTGTTGGGGGCTGTCTTCTGCACTGTAAGATGTTCAGCAGGATCAGTGGCCATAGATGCCAGTATCACCTCTCCAGGTTTTGACAAACAAAAATGTTTCCAGATGATGTCAAATGTCGGGGTAGGGGGAGGTCGGTGGCAGAAAAATAGCACCTGGTTGAGAACCACTGATTTAGTTTAAGAGTTAATTTAGTTTATATATGGTCACTGTACTCAAGCTTTATTGGAACCTGATATAAACATCAAATTATAGATCTGAAAGTATTAGTCACTAAAAATATCCTAGTAAAAAAATGAAGTGGACAAAGAACATATGGGATCACCTTTACATACAAATAACTGCCGTTCATTTATATCATGTTTTTCACTTGCCTCTGCGCTAAAAAAAAAAAAAAGGGTAAAACAATGTAAAAGCTTCCAGAAGTATTTTAAAAACAGAATTTACTTGAAAAAAAAAATTAATCCATAGACAGTGTTAACAAATTTTCAAGAAGCAATTTAATACTAGCAGAAAACGACGCTTTACCAACAATTGAGCAGTAGTTAACACCTTCTGGATGCTCGTGAGGCACTAAATGCTGCAGAGTGCTTTCCAAGTAGTCTGCATTTAATCCTCACAACCTCATGAGGCAGGAATTACCACCCCCACTGCACAAGTGAAGAAAGAGGACTCTGCCCAAGTCACATGAGGCTACTCAGTGGGGAAGCCAAAATATCACCCTCAGAGTCTTACTCCAGAGCCTACACACAGCATTGCCCTGCTCAGGGCTGGAAGACATGATGAACCGGAGTGCCTGAATACGCTACGACGGCACTCGTGTTTCACATACCTTATTAAAAAATAAAATACCCCAAGCTTGTTCTAGTTGGTAGTGTGCTCCCAAAGTCTGACCAGCATTGAAATCTTCAAGGGGGAAGCACACGGAGAGCCAAAAAGATAGTTAAGTTTCTTTGCATGTAACCCCCTTCGAGCCATCAAAGCAACACAGCCTAAGAGCCTTTGTCACCATCCCACTTCTTTCCCCTTTCAGTTACAACCAATTCCAATGAGTGACTTAAAATGAAACAAAAACAATTCTAAACTCTCCTGAAAATTTAAAAGTGCCATAAAATAAATTAATAGCCAGATAGTTAACTTCCTTAAACAATAAACTTTTTTGTCTTAAGTTAACCCTTAATAATTCAGTCATGTAATTTGTTTTACATAGCATGTGTATTTGTTCAAAGAAACGCATTGTATTGTTTTTACAGTAAAAGTTACAAAATGAAGAGTTTCAATAAATCACAACAGGAGGTAAAATGATTTAAAATTAAAAATATAAAATATTTTATATTAAAATTCTTATTTTAATTAAAATTAAAAATACCCTTTGTCCAAAATCCATTTTAAAAAGCCATCAATTAACCACTTCCTCTTTATAAAAAAGCAAGGTTTTCCTTCACGGGGTCTCAATTTGCTCATCTGTAAAGTGAGGGAATTAGCCGAGCTGACCTCTGAGGTTTCTTCCAGAGCTAAAATTTCACTCCACGATTCACTGTGAACAAATTCACGTGAGGAATGATAAAAAGATGACTAAACAAACATTTTCATTTTAAGATGTTCCTTATGTTTATTCTCTAATATGGATGCCACAACGCTAATAGTTTTCTGATAGAAAACTAGATGTACAGCAAACTTCTACCCAAACAAGTAAACACAAGAAGAAACATCAAGTCTTATACAAACGTAAAGCTCCTACTTTGACCGTGAGAAATCGTGATTAATGAACAAAAGAAATACATTTCAGTCAGGGTCAAGAACACCTGAACAAAATGCTTTCCAATATTTTGTGGTTTTGTAATTAAGGGGTCCTTCTGGAGGCATTTATACCCAACTCTCTTGCTGCTATTTGAATTATGCTTGTTTGCTTTTTAAAATATTTCTGACAAATCCTTATATCCCAAGAAAACTTTTAAAAAAAAGCCTAATATTGTCACAATCTTAATATTTGTAATTTAGGATTGAGGACATGACAGAGTAGACAGCTTGGTAAAAACAAGCTTAAAATGCTCAAGTAAAACAATTACAGTTTAGAAACATTCATTTACTAAAGATTTAAGTTCTTTGAAAACATAGCACTGATTTATTACAAACTACTATGTGGGAAAAAGAAAATTTCGGTACTAAAAAATAATGTATCATAAGTATATTTATCAAACTAGGAATATTTTGCTTGTTTGTTTTGGTGAGGAAGATTGGGCCTGAGCTGACATCTGTTGCCAGTCTTCCTTTTTGCTTGAGGAAGATGGTTGCTGCACTAACATCCGTGGCAGTCTGCCTCTATTTTATGTAGGACACTGCCACAGTGTGGCTTGACTAGCTGTGCAAGGTCCACATCCAGGATCCGAACCTACGAACCCCAGGCTACTGAAGCAGAACTTAATCACTATGCCAGCAGGCCGGCCCCAAAACTAGGAATATTAATTGCTGAATTTAAAGACATGCTGAAGGAATTTCTAGTTTCTTAAAACCTAGATCTACAAAGTTTTAAATTACACCCCTCAAGAACAAATTAAAATCCCTAAAATTAACTAGAAAATTATTTGAAAATAATTCAAAATAAATCACTATACTGTGTATGGATTATCAGAATCTGAATAAATACAAGATTAGTGAGATTTTACTAGACACTAAGGCCGTTAATCAGCTAGAGCCTGCAGCTGAAACCTTACAGATGCTCTGGCGTCCTAACACAGGCGTTTTACAGCTGAAAGAGCAAGAGAGGTGGGCTGGCCCCATGGTTAAGTTCTAGCGCTCCGCTTTGGCGGTCCAGAGCCTCGATGGTTTGGATCCTGGGCGCGGACATGGCACTGCTCATCAGGCCATGTTGAGGCGGCATCCCACGTGCCACAACCAGAAGGACCTACAACCAGAATATATAACTACATACTGGGGGGCTTTCGGGAAAAGAACAAGGAAAAGAAAAAAAAGAAAAAACCCAAACCCAAGAAGATTGTAAATAGATGTTAGCTCAGGTGCCAATCTTAAAAAAAAAGAAAAAGAGCAAGAGAGGTGAAATGAGCGTCTCAGTCTCAGACTTATTTCCCAACTCCAAGTGAACTGCACTAGGCTTCTGCTTTCTGCTAAGCAATGCTTTCATTTAGAGGCCAGGGGGCTGCTCAGTAAGTATCTGAGTGCTCTTTATGTGTCCAGCACTGTTCCAGGAAGGGAATACTCAACTCCACGAAGAACACCCCTAATGCAGGCTCCATGAGGGCAGAGATGCTCATGGACTTTGCCCACTTCTATTGCCCCTGACCTGCGAACTGCCTGGCAAAGAAGCAGTGCTCAATAAATATTCGTGAAATGAATAAATCTGGTGGGACACACTACATGTATTAGAAACAAACGACCACGTCATTTAAAAATCACACTAGTTTTCAGGTTGTAAGTTGTCCTAGAAGAAATTTAAATTTAAAATTGATGTAGAAAAACAGTTAATGAAAAAGTTTCATGTATACTGTTAGTTTTTAAAAAGTTGCAAGAGTCTACGAATAGAATGTTCCTACTTTTCATTAAATTGTGAAATAGTTTATAGCCATAGAAAATGCGTAGAATTAATCAAAAGATTAACAGTAATTCTCTCTAGGCAATGGGATTATAAGTGATTTTTCACTTTGGTTATACTAACTTTCAACTGTTTTCTATGAACACACACATATTCACTTAGTAAATCCTGTATTCCAACTGTGTATTAAAAGAAATCAACCTTCAAGACATTCATGTACAAGGACTGAAGCAAGACGCTAAAGCAGACTTTGCAACACTTTTCATTTGAAAAGAATGAGGGAAATTATTATAAAAACACCAAATTAACAACTGAATGCTTATTAAATATCCAAATGCTTCAAGTGGCAGTAACTCATCTCTGCTCACTGCACATCTGTAAAGGAGTTACTGCAAAATGAAATCCTCTGAAAGGAATAACACCCAGCACATTTTAACAGGTCTTAAAGACACTTTTAAGTGGTTATCAACACAAATCCTACTTACCTTCAGATTTTAATTTTGTAAGAACAAAAATCAGGTAGTTGTTAAAATCTGGATACTGATTGAGTTGTTCCAGTTTCTAGAACAAACAGTAGTTAAGGAAACTTCTCAGTGTAATCTAAGGAAGAGATTAAGCATTTTTAATATAAAGTCAAGAATCCTTTTTGTGCTATTTTTAGGCTTGCATTTTTTTTTTACTAAGAATAAAGTTATCTTACTAAAACCATCAATACACTATTTCAAGAACACACCAGTGGTTATATTAAAACCTCTTAGGAGCTTAATGGCTGAAATATTAAACTTAGTCTTATCAATATATTCAATACAACATAAGCCAAGTTCCACCTTCAGCATGCTCAACACAGCAAAAAACCTTTTAAAAATAGAATTCCTTTGATTTATTCAAACTTTAAAAACTCTAACTAAAAAGGTATTTAAGTACAAAATAATGACAAAAATTTAAAAGCATTCCAAAGACATGAAAACCAGTCTTTCAGAGTTAAAGATTCAGGGAAATTAACTTTATACAATGGCTTTTTAACTTAAAAAATAAAAGTGTTTTTATTAGACTCGTTTGCTCTTCAGAGTTCAAGAAATTAAAATGCCATTTATGCACAAGTCTATGCATCAAATCTTACTAGACGAAGTCAGTATTATGAAATTACTGCACTGCAATAATTCTACAATTGTTTGCCCTCACTGAGACTGAACATCTCCAGTGACACAAATCTGCAGGTCCTTCATTCTGCTGGCAGGCAACAGGGACAGGATGCTCTCCTATATTTCTCCACACCCTCTTAACCTCTAATATGCTGTTTAACAACACCTCTAATTGTTTTTTATTAGACACAAATATTCAACTGTTTTTACTCAATGGATCTACGTCTTAAAAACTGAAGCCATGATACAAAATCTAGGTACACTGTATTAGCTATTCATTACATACTAGATTAGCCTCAGTGTTCAGTGGTCAGAATGTAAGTTAACTAGCAAAATACATTCTCCAGAAAAATTTCAAAGTCTAACTACCTTCTTCGACCAAGAAAAACCCAGTGATTTCTTTCTTCCTCTAGGGAATGGCCAAGATTAATGGCATGCTGATATGCCAATATATTTTTCATAAATATTTCCTGACAAGGTTTACTTTCTTTTTCTTACACCTTAAGCTATCTACCCATACTATTATAATGGTATTTCATAAAGGGCTCAAGCATATACAAAAACAATAATTAAATACCTTCTTTCCTAAGGAGACACAAAAAAACAAGGTCATCATTAGGCACTTTGAAAATATAAAGCAGTGCGTATTTTTAAATACTGTTGGCCTCTACCCACTGAAATTTAATTTGTTCCTTACGCAGAGGGCATGCTATGCCCCAGGCACAGAGAATCAACTGTAAATTTGATTGCTAGCCCAAGCACAGCGGCAGGCATGTAAAACGTATTCAGTCAATAGTACTAAAACAAGAAATTATGATATATAGCACTGTAGAAGGAATTACGATATGGTTTTGGGTTTGGCTAACTTAAAAAATAACTGTGTCACACAGTACCCACAATTCCTCAAATATCAACTCCTAGAGCTATGACAACACAAATTAATACAGAGGCATAGCAGGGTTTCAGATACTAGCTCCAATACAGCCCCAAACTACAGTCCTTTCCTCGGTTACAGCAGTGTTCAAACCAAAGGGCTTAAAAAAATCCAAGCAGACATACATTCTCCCCTCCATGTTTAAATGAGCAGTATTCTGTTAACCAAGAAGCTAAGTACTTAATCACCCACTGAATGTTTGGAGTTACAGCAGCGCAATACTCATTCCAAA
>NC_060273.1:133110620-133143918 GCF_021613505.1 Equus quagga
GCCGCGCGGGCGGCGGCCGGAACCCGGGCCCAGGCCGCGTGCGCGGGCGGGGGAGGGGAGCGGGGGAGGGGCGGCCGGGCCGGGCCGGGGCGGGCGGCCCGGGCGGCGGCGGCGGAAGGATACTTGTTGTACGGTCCTCTGGATGGTGGTGTCCGGAGACTGGGACTCCTTGAGCAGCTGCAGGATCTGCTGGAGCCCCTGCTCGTCGGGTTTCCACTCGTACTCCATCTTGGTTTGCTGCAGAGAAAGCAACAGGAAGACGCGCCGCGTTACTCGGCGCAGGCCGCCGCGCCGCCGCCCCGCCCTGCCCCGCCGCCGACCTGCCTGCGAGCCCGAGGCGCGGGTCGAGGCCGGACGGTCCGAGCGGCCGCCGTCTGCTGCTGCGCCCAGCCCGGACCGAGCGACTGAGTCACCGCGAATTTGCAATCTGGCCCGGGGCCGCGCCGGGAGCCCCCTGGGTCCTAGTGCCGCGCAGATCGCTCCACCCACCCCACCTCCGCGCCGGCGGAGCCGACCCGCTTAAGG
The DNA here is from genome assembly GCF_021613505.1 of Equus quagga. Taxonomy (NCBI): domain Eukaryota; kingdom Metazoa; phylum Chordata; class Mammalia; order Perissodactyla; family Equidae; genus Equus; species Equus quagga. The sequence continues at coordinate 133,111,146 of NC_060273.1, forward strand.
AGGGCTCGTCAAAGCTCGGGCCTTACCACCCCCCGCGAAACACTGCGGAGACCTCATTGCGGCTATTCGTCGTTTTCAGTTAGCGTGGGGAATTACGAAGAATGACTGAAATAGGGAAAAGAGCCTGATAACTCTCCTGACAGCTCAACAATACTTAGAATAAAAATGTTTACATTTCAATTTGATATATAAAGCACTAAATACTAATATTTAGTCTAAAATATTAAGCATGCATTGCAATCACAATCCATACCTCGATAAACACTAAATGTTGCATTTACATTTGCAGAACTTGATTGAAAAAAATACATTCTTTCATAAACTTCAACTTTTGGACTCAAGTGAAATAAATTCTATCTGAAATAACCACATTTCACGACTAAAGGTTTGAGACTGAAGGAAAAGCAAGAAAAATAATGCAATTTTACAATTAAATAGTGTTTAACTCTATAGAAGTGCTTTCACATGCATTTTCTCCTTTGATTCTCACTCCAGCCTGGGAGGTAGTATTTGCCCCCTTGTGGCAATTATAGCAAAAAGATCTGAGCAAATCACCTCAGTTAATTAGTGAAGATTGGAAGAATATAGGTTTCTTAAGATACTACGAGTTGCATCTGCTACAATCAATTGAAACTAGTATATCAATGACAAGTTTCATTAAAAACTAAATACTTAAAGGAAAACAAAACCTAAGTATCAAGCTTGAATTATTTGTAAAAACTAAACTAAGCTTGCTAAAGAAGAAGATTCTTCTTTATGAATATGGTTGTACTACGCCAGGATGGTCTGACAGCTGAAATTAGTTCCTCACTAGTAGAGGCTAAAAAAAATTACTGCACCTCTCCAGTTAGCATTGGTTTTTTTTACCTTTTCCTCTCTCCTTCTTCACCCTTATTTTCTGATTAATATCCTGTAATCTGGATTTGCTCACCACCTTCTACAGACTTTCTAAACAACCCAACGAACCATTAATTAAAACAAATAAAAACCCAAATAACAAAAACCACAATCATCTGAACATAATGTCTATCAATAATATTGTAGTGTTTTTATTCCAGTCTTCATTCTGTGTGTTTATATGTACATTATATTGTATAATGAGATTGTCCTGTTTCTTGCCCAACTTCATATATCATTAAATATTAAAACTATTAAAAAAGTCTCCCATTGTATTGCTGTGCTATAATTTTAATAAACTTGTAACTGACATATACATAAACCTGTACAAATCATAAGCATACAATTAGATGGATTTTTACAAAATGAACATACACCTGCATAACCAACACCCATATCAATTACAGATCATTATGACTACCAAGGTTTCTCCTGTCCCATTCTGTCATCAACCCACCCCAAAGTAATCCTATCATCATAATTTCTATCAATATAGATCTCTCCGCCTTCCTCTTTTTCTTTTTACTTCAATTACTTTACTTCCAATGTTCTTTTTAAAAATTACCCAAACTATACTATTATAACAAATCAAACAACATGGTTGTACAAGGAAAATTAATTCGATCCTACCTCCAAGCTTACCTCCCTAAGAGAATCAGTTTCAACAGTTTGATATGAATCCTTCGACACCTTTCTCGATTCTGAACCAGACACATAGTTCTGATTTGTTTGTTTTTTTAGATCACACTACATACTACACTCTAACTTTACAACTTTTTAACACACCACATAGTATGGTCATCACTCCAGGCCAGCACATAGAGATTTAACTCCCTCCCTAACAGATGCACGCTGGTCTTTACAATGGAAGAACATAATCCGCTCAGCCATTTCCTGACTGGCTTCCAGGTTGCTTCTACTTCTTTGCCACTGCGAACACCACGGCAGAAAAAATTCTTGTACTAATGTCTCTACACAGTAGTGGGAACCCAGTGAGATTATTAGGCCAAAAGAATGTGTATTTAAAAATTTCTAACAGTTATATTACTTTTCAAAAACAGTTATGTAACTCATACCAACAATATGAACGTTTCCCAGATCTCCAAGAGCACACTAATTTTTGTGAATCTAATGGACAAAAACATAATTTCTCTTGATACTGGGCAGGTGTGTGTTTCCGGGGACCTTAGTTATGAGTTGGAGCGGCTACCATGCACATCCCATCTGTGGGAGTGACATCTGGACAGCCTACATAACTCTTTGGCTGCCCTTCTGAACCAGAAACTAAAGCCAGGGGCCAACAGCAGCTAAGGCATCTTCGTCATATCCATCCTAAAAATGGCTGCCCCATAATACTATTACCATGCTTCCTTCTTGATCGCTGCATTCAAATAAATACAATTATTTTTCTTTCAAACAGTCTTAAGAACATTTAATTTGATGGGATATGGAGAACTGAGATAAATGGCTCCCTCACACCTTACTCAAGTTATCTGGAACAAAAAGCTCTCAAAAATATTGATTGGTAACTAGCTGGTAAGAGATCTTAGGCCACGTTGAACTTCCATACCACAATTTTGTTACTGTGGTAAAATACACACAACATAAAACTTAGCATTTTAACCGTTCAAAGTGTACAGTTCGGCGGCATTAAGTACATTCTCATTGTTGTGCAACCATCACCACCTCTATCTCCAGAACTCACCACATTTTAATAGCCGTTAAAATTAGGAAAAATACTATCCCAGGGTAGCCAGAGAGATTACATGGTTATTCAGATAATGTGTGAAGTACTTCAGGCGAACCAAGCACACCAGAATTTTATGAGGTAGAAACTGTTTACTTAAACAGTAAATTACATCTATATTAAATAGAAGATCAAGATTAATATTGGGTTTTCTTAAAACAATTACTATTCTTTTTGCATGCTGAAGACTCAGATCTAAATGTTTCAAAAAAGGGAAGTAGTACTCAAAGTTTTTCTCTTTTAGAATACACAAATCATGCTGACTGGTCCATGGCATTCACCACTTCAATACGCCGAGACAGCTGTTTGAACTGTTGAGATAGAGATGGCACCAGAATAAAAAGTAGTACGCAAGAGGTAAGTTACTGTAAGATACCATTTTGGGCTTTCAGAAGACTAAAACTTACCAAGAGCGCCAAACTATGAAGAACTTAAATTTCCATCACCAATATGAATTCACTACGGTGGAGGATGATGTGAGGCAAAGAAGCCAGACTGGTTGGAAAAGAGTGAAAATATTTAGTTTCTTCCCTGCAGGAAGGGCTGTAAATTTAGCTTAAAAAGCAGACAGGAGATCTGCACTCAAGTAACCCAAGTTTATATCCTAGTTCTTCCACTCAGCAGCTGTGAAAACTCGGGCAAGTTAATCACTCTCTCTGAGCCTCGGCTTCCCAACTGTAAGATGAGAATATACGAACTCTGTAACAGAATTATAGGTTCCTGCCTGGTATACATATGATTTGAAATACAGTCGTTTTAATTGTTCCATCAGTGGTTTTCTACAGCCTACAAGACAAAATCTCACTTCCTTCCACGGACAAGGCTCTGGTCCATCACCTCCAGGGACAGCTTTCTTTCCTAAGATTCAACCCCCCACTTCATGCCCAGCAGTACCAAGTGCACCTCCGCTGCCGCTGAGCCTCTGAGCAGGGATTTCCTGTCTAGAAGGCCCTCTGCAGACCTGACCATGTGGCAAACTCCTTCTCACTCTTCAGAGCTATGCTCATCTACTCAGTTCCAAATATTCACTGAGAGTCTTCCTTGGCACTACGAATGATATTGATGTTGGATACTATTTGTCTTCTGTGACATTATTCCAGGACCTCCCCACAAGACTTAGGTGTTTCTTTCATTCCAGATCTATAGTTGACAGCAATTTCCGTTCTAGAAACTGTCATACTGTATTGTAACTATTTCCAGGCCTGTCTTAACGATAGACCACATGTTCCTGGAGAGCAGGGTCTTTCTGCCCTCTTTGCCTGGCAGAGTCTGATTCAATAAATATTTGTTGAATAAATACTACTGTTGCTGCCATTAACTTAACTGAATGAATATCAAGTTGAGCAACTACCACGTGCTCAGTGAGCAGGGAAGATTCAAAGGTAAGTAAAACTCCGCTCCTGCCCCTACTAAGTCCTCACCTGGTGAGAGAGGCAGACGTGCTGTCTACGAACGCAGTACGAATGACGTGCAATGGGAACAGAGAAGAAAGCGAACAGGAAAGGGAGAAGAGTGTTCCCCTCAGCTGATTCAGAGCTTTTCTTTTCCTCTAATCTCAGTTAAATTCAAACAAATATTTACACGTATCCACCCATATGGTGAATGACTACGAATGTGATAATGTGATAAATGCTGCCATCAGTGACACGACTTCCCCAAATGGTGAACAACTCTTGGTAGAGTTCCAGACAAAACCAGGTACAATCTTCCTTCAATAATACAGTTTTATTCCTGGAAAACTTAACATTTAATTAAAGTCCTACAAAAAATTCCATGTGTATATGTAAAACTGAGTCAGGCTCTAGGCTTTGACAGCTATAAACTGATTTCTTTCACCTATGTGACCATCCGGTGGGACATTCAAAAGTCATTCAGGACTTCAGATAATTCTTAGTGGTGAACATCTAGCACTCCTCAGCCCCACTCACTAAATGGAAGAGCACTTGCCAATTATTACGACACCTCCAGGGAGCAGGACTGTCTCCACGGAGACAGACCGTGGTAGGAAAGCACAGAGGCTGTAGGGACACTATGCTGACCCACTTAGGAGGTCAGAAAACGCATTCCTTGAGTAGTGACTTTTAAACTGAGATCTAATAGGAATTTCCAAAAAATGGAAGTGAGAGGAAGGCAGGGGTTAGAGGACCTCTGAGACCATGGCAGGATGTCTGGAGTCTGACCTAAGGCTGATTGAACGCTTGTGAAGGAGGCTATACATAAACTGATAAAAGATATGATCAAATAAAAATACGGAAAAGTTACTCCTCCTAGGAAGGAGAAATGGGGAAAGAGAAGTTCACCTTCTCCTGTTCAGTTTTTTATGTTAATTTTCACAATAAGCATAATATTTTTATAATAAAAATGTTTTAAAAGCCCCCAGGCCACACTGTGGGAAATCACCGGGGGGCGGGGCAGGAAGAGCCACAGCAGGCCTAAGTGTCCAGTGAGCGCTTACAGCGGCATTCCAGTTTGTTAGGGGGAGGCTGTCAGGGTTCACGGAAAGCCAAAACACTACCAAAATTTCTAGTACTTAAATATTAAAGACTTGCACACACCTATTATTCTATCAATAATATTGATAGCTAATATATTTTGAGTACTAGGCCATGTCCTAAGCACTTAGATGTGTTAACTGATTCATTCCTCATAACTCTGTCATGTGTTAACTACATTTTACAGATAAGTGAATTGAGGCACAGAGAAGTTAAGCTACTTGCCCAGTTACTCAGACAGTAAATGACAGAGCCATGCTTCAAACCCAGCTAATCTGGCTCCAGAGCACAGTCTCTAGGCCCCTGATATACTGACTTTCTAACATAAACATCAATTTCTGTTTACTGGGAAACTAATCATAAATAAAACCATTTGTAAACTAAAGAAATAACATGTATTTGATACCTTTATAATGAGATAAGTAAAAATCATATTTCCTTACTGTAAAAATTGTAACAGATCTATAAAAGCAGTATGTAAACAGTGTAACAATATAATGAAAATAAGATATTTCAATAGCATTGAGGAAATAAGTTCAAAACATTCTAAGTCTAATCTTCATGACATTCCTTTCTTGTAAGTAGGTGGCAAGTATTATCTTCATTTGACAAGAAGATAAATCAAAATACAGCTTAAGCAATTTGCTGAATCATTTGCTGAATGTGAATCAGATCTGTAGACTTACAAACTAAATGTCTCTTATACTGGTTTTTTACAAAAAGATGCTATGATGAACAAGGAAGATAAAAAACTAGAGCTATCCAAAGGGCTAAAAAGGAGCACGTTATTTTTTAAAAAGATATTTAATAAAACTTTTATGAGAAATTGAACCAAAGTTCAGGTTTGAAGGGAAAGTCTAAAGGCAACTGATTATGATTAACTTCTAAAAAATGAGGTTTTTTTAAAGTCAAAGAATCAAAACATGGACAGACTTGTTAAATTATAGCTATCAGTGGAACTAGAAAGTCCTTTAAGAGATTCTATAAAGTAATCAGAGGTCAAGGATCAAGAAAGAAGACAGGAAAAAGCAAAACCACCTGTTGAGCCCAACCTACTTGAGGAGACGAGCTCAACTAGATGGGAGGGCAGAGACCACGGCACGTGGAGCCGTGATATTATACTGTGCTGGTACACAGCAGGCTTTAAATCACCCTGGACTCACTAACGAGAGTGGGCACTCTAGTTCACCACCTGGAAGAGTTATGCTAAGAGGTTAAAATTACAGTCCTCTGGCATTACAACTTATTGTCATCTAAGAGCTGAAAGATTAACAGGAAGAAAAAGAAAATGGAAAAGACAGTACTAAGGAAAATTTAGACAAATGTATTCTTAGAGTGCCCTTTCAAGAAGCCCTTTGAAGATGACCAGCTATGTGACTCAAATGCTAAAGTTTACAAACATCAAAAAAAAAAAAAAAGGCTAGTATCAAAGTGAGTAGGTGATGAGAAGGGAGAAGGAAAACTCAACCCAATCTCCAACCAGGCATTTCCTGTATACTCCAGCTCATTTAATAGTCACAACAGCACTAGAAGGTAGACATTAACTCCACGTTCTGGTAACTGAGTCCAGCAGGTTGCCTGGCCACGTGTAGCAGATTAGGTTTTCAAAACCAAATCTGTGCGATTCCAGTCTGGACTGTGCCTTGTAGTAGTAACAGCAAGCCCGTCATCCTTATGGAGCACTTCTATGTGCCAGTTATCAAGCTAAGTGCTTTAATTCCATGAGTAGGTACTATTATTATCCCATTTCACAGAAGAGGAACAGGCTTAAGACAAGTCCAGCAATGTGTCCAAGGTCAGAGAGAGAGTAACAAAGGCAGGACTCAAGCCCAGATGCACCTGACTCCAGACCCTGTGCAATGAACTATGCTGCCATCTTATTTTCATTCTGCCACCTCCATGAACACGTGACTAACCCTTAAGAGAGCTCTGGGTAGACTTCTTGTGTATACTTCTCTTTTCCTTCCTATTCCATGCATCACCAAGAATTCAACAGCTCTCTTGATGAGTGTCTACTTTGTTCAGTTCAGGTGCGATAACTGTGCTTTGCTTTTCAGAGTTTAAACTTTTCCCTTTTTTTTGGTGAGGAAGATTGTTGCTGAGCTAACATCTGTGCCAATCTTCCTCTATCTTGTATGTGGGACACCACCACAGCATGGCTTGATGAGAGGTGTGTAGGTCCACACCCAGGATCCAAACCTGCAAACCCCGGGCCGCTGAAGCGGAGCACATGAACTTAACGACTACGCCACCGGGTTGGCACCATAAACTTTTCATTTTCAGTCAAAGTAAAAGATTGAGGGGGTAATACTTCCCATATATTTAACTTTTGGTTACATCATTTTCATCATCAAAACACCAATTTTCTGTTGATTTCTACAACAGATTTAACTATCACAACTGGTTTCACTCTCCATGTATGTTAAGCTACTTAAACCACTAGTTCTCAACTCTGCACATTATACTCATTGGGAACTTTAAAAAAATATGATGCCTGTTCCCTGTACCCCCACTGACTCCACACAGGCACCTGGGCATGGGCAGCTTCAAACAACTCCCAGGGGTTTCTAATATACTGCCAATCGAGAATCATTATATTAATCCAATAAATCTGCTCCCAGCAATTTTCATTCCCTTCTTACTCTAATGAGCAGTAGTGTTCTAATTTAACTAGAAATGAGAGAAAATAGGAGAAAGAGAAATAGAATATGGACCATACTGACTAATATGGAAACATTACTAACCACTAGAAAAATGTCTTTGATGAAAACTAAAACACAAGAACATACTGTTTAAAGTCACACATTTGCCTGTGTCCGGCTAGCTCAGTTGGTAGAGCATGAGACTCTTAAAGTCACATCATAATTTGCACTACTTGGTAAGGACTGCACGTGTTAGAAGCTATTAAGTGCAATGTTCATTTACTTTGTAGTTTACCAGTGACAGAGGATGGGTAAGGAGTTGCACTTAAGTTCCTAGAAATGGAAATTTGGGAAAAGTCAAGATGGGGGGAACAAACTAAGTTGTCATGTAAATTAAGTATGTTAACTAAACTATAAGTAAAATATACTAGACAATTATGCCCCTTGATTGGCCAAATATGATTTAAATTCATAAATCAACTTATCTTGCCAATGATAACCACATCCTTCTTCAAATGGCAATATTAAGTCATTCATAAAACTGAAAGTAAACCCTTCTAAATAATAAGCCCACACGTGAAAATACGAACATACACAATAAACACATCAGGCCTCCAACTCTCCTAGCCTTGTAAATTCAATAATGGGCTTTACTAGGGGTCTTCCCATCACTACATTCAATTGACCATTGCCAGTGAAAATGTCAACCTTACTCCAGCAGTCTTCGTTTCTCTGATATCAACTAGAAAAAAATGTTCTTTCCAAGTCTTCTCTAAGTATGATAACATAATTGTAAATTCGAGGTCAGAATGTTGACTGATCACTGCCAAGTGGTTTCAGGTAAATACAATGCTTAATAATTTTCAAAGTACTTCCATATGCTATCTCATTTAATTTTCAAAACTATACTGTGCGTTGAAGAAACAGCTTCAGTGATGTTCAGTAGTTTGCCAAAAGTCACTCAGCTAGTAAACATTAAAGAGTTAGTTTCGGCGGTCGAAAACTTCCCAAACTGGAGGGGAGGAATGAACAATCAGATTCATGAGGCCAAAGGACCCTAAGTAGGCTGAAATCAAAAAGAGCTACAAGACATTATAATTAAATTGTCAAAAGTCAAAGACAGAGAGAATTTTTAAAGCAGCAAGAGAAAAGCGACTTGTCACAAACAAGGGAGCCCCCATAAGACTGTGAGCAGATTTCTCTACAAAAACTTTGCAGGCCAGGAGAAAGCAGAATGATATATTCAAAATATTGAAAGAAAAAACTGTCAACCAAGAATGCTATACCCAGCAAAGCTGTCCTTCAGAAATGAAGGAGAGAGAAAGACATTTCTGAACAAACAGAAGCTGAGGGATTTCATCATCACTAGACCTGCCTTACAAGAAATGATAAAGGGCATTCCTCAAGCTGAAATAAAAGAATGCTAATTAACATTGCAAAAACATATAAATGCGTAAAACTCACTGGCAACAGTAAATATATAGTAAGACACTGATTCTCCAATATTGTAATGCTGCTGTGTAACTCACTTATAACTCGAGTTTAAAAACAAATGTATTAAAAATAACCACAGCTACAATACTTTGTTATTGGATAAACAATATAAAAAGATGTAAATTATATATGGATAACCTAAAATGTGATGGAGGGAGAAGTATAAAGCTTCTGTATGTTATTGAAGTTATCAGCCTAAAATAGGATGTTATAAATATTTTATGTAAGCCTCATCATGGTAAGCACAAAGGAAAAATCCATAGTAAATACATAAAGGTTATGATAACGGAGTCAAAGCAAACCACTACAAAAAGTCACCAAATCACAAAAGAAGACAGCAAGACAGGAAGAAAGGAACAAAGAAGCTACAAAACAGTCAGAAACTATCAAAACGGCAACAGTACATCCTTACCTATCAATAACTAGTTTAAATGTAAACGGATTAAATTCTCCCATCAAAAAACAGAGAATGGCTGAATGGATATAAAAATAAGATCCAACGATAAGCTGTCTATAAGAGACTCACTTTATCTTTAAGGAAACACACAGATTGAGAGTGAAGGGGTGGAAAAAAATATTTCAAGCAAATGGCAATCAAAAGGAAGCAAGGGTAGCTATCCTTATGTCAGACCAAATAGACTTTAAGCTAAAAATGGTCTAAAGAGACAACAAAGTTCACTATATAATGATAAAGGGGTCAATCCATCAAAAAGATGTAGCATTTTAAGTATTTATGCACCCAACACTGGAACACCTAAATATATAAAACAAATATTAACAGAACTAAAAGGAGAAATAAAACAATACAATAATACTTGGGGATTTTAATACCCCACTCTCAACAATGGATATAGATCATCCAGATAGAGAATCCATATGCAAACAGTGGACTTGAACAACACTATAGAGCAAATGGATCTAACACACAGGTACAGAACATTCCAACCGACAGCAGCAGAATAAACATTCTTCTCAAGTGCACATGGAACATTTTCTAGGATAGATCATATGCTGGCAACAAAATAAGTCTCAACAAATTCAAGATAAGAAACTATACCAAGTATCTTTTCTGATCACAGTGGTATGAAACTGGAAACCAGTAACAAGACGAAAGCTGGAAAAGTCACAAATACATGGAAATTAACACACAGAAATAACAAAGATTAGAGCAGAAATAAATGAAATAGGGAATAGGAAAACAATAGAAAAGATCAATAAAACCAAGAGTTGGTTCTTTGAAAAGATAAACAAAATTGGCAAACCTTTAGCTAGACTAATCAAGAAAAAAAGAGAAGACCCAAATAAAATTATAAATAAAAGAGACATTGTAATTGATACCACAGAAACACAAAGCATCATAAGAGACTATTATGAGCAATTATACACCAACAGATTGGACAACCTAGAAGAAATGGAAATCCCTAAAAACAGAGAAGCTACCAAAATTGAATCATGAAGAAAAAGAAAATCTGAACAGATCAATAACAAGTAAGGAGAAAGAATCAGATTGAATGCCAACAAAGAAAAGCTCAGGACCACGTGGTTTCACTGGTGAATACTACCCAACATTTAAAGAAGAATTAACATCAGTTCTTCTCAAACTCTTTCAAGTAACTGAAGAGGAGGGAACACTCCCAAACTCATTTTACAAGGCCAGCATTTCCCTGATACCAAAGCCAAATAAAGACACTAGAAGAAAACTACAGGCCAATATCCCTGACGAATATAGATGCAAAAATTCTCAACAAATTACTAGCAAACTGAATTCAATAGCACATTAAAACAATCAGACACCATGATCAAACGCAATTAACCCCTGGGATGTAAGGATGATTCAGCACACACAAATCAATCAATGTGATATATCACATTAATAGAATGAAAGACAAAAATCATATGACCATCTCAATAGATGCAGAAAAAGGATTGACAAAATTCAATACCCATTCATGGCAAAAACTCTCAACAAATTTAGTATAGAAGGAATATACCTCAACATAATAAAGGCTATATATGACGAGCCCACCAGCAGAATCATACTCAATGATGAAAAGTTGAACGCTTTTCCTCTAAGATCAGGAAAAGAGAACAAGAGTGCCCATTCTCACCACTCCTATTCGACACAGTACTGGAAGTCCTCACAGAGCAATCAGCTAAGAAAAAAGAAATAAAAGGCATCCAAAGCAGAAAGGAAGAAGTAAAACTGTCTCTGTTTGCAGATAATAGAATGTTATATATAGAAAATTCTTAAGAGTCCAAAAAACACAAGCAATGAATTAAGTTGCAGGATACCAAATCAACATACAAGAATCAGCTGCATTTTTATATACTAACAATGATTAATTTGAAAAAGAAATAAAGGAAACAATCCCATTTATAATAGCATCAAGAAGAATAAAATACTTAGGAATAAGTTGAACCAAGGAGATGAAAGATCTGTACACTGAAAACTGTAAGACATTGATGAAAGAAATTGAAGAAAACAAATGGAAAGATATCCCATGTTCCTGTGTTTGAAGAATATCATTAAAATGTCCATACTACCCAAAGCCATACTGAGATAACACAATCCGTATCAAGATTCCGATGGTATTTTTTACAGAAATAGAAAAACACAATCCAAAAATTCGTATGGAACCACAGAAGATCCAGAATAGCCAAAGCAATACTGCAAAAGAAAAACAAAGCTAGAAGTGTCACATTTCCTGATTTCAAACTATATTACAGAGCTATAGCAATCAAAACTGTATGGTACTGGCATAAAAACAAACACAGAGACCAATGGGACAATTGAGAGCCCAGAAATAAACCCATGCATGCTCAGTCAAGTAATATTTGACACGGAAGCTAAGTCTACTTAATGCAGAAAAGACAGTGGTGCTAAACACTGGATATTCACAGGTAAAAGAATGAAACTGGACCTGTATCTTATGCCATTCAAAAATTAGCTCAAAATGGATTAAAGACTTGAACGTAAGACCTGAAACGAAAAAACTCCTAAGAAGCTTGGAAAAAGTTCCTTGACATTGGCCTTGGCAATGATTTCATAGATAGGGCACCAAAAACACAAGCAATGAAAGCAAAAATAAACAAGCGGGACTACATCAAACTAAAAAGCTTTTGCAGAGCAAAGGAAACCAACAAAACGAAAAGACAACTTATGGAATGGGAAAAACATATCTGGTAAGGGGTTAATATCCAAAATATATAAGAAACTCATATAACTCAACAGCAAAAACACAAATAGTCTGATTACAAAATGGGCAAAGGACCTAAAAAGACACTTTTCCAAAGAAGATATTCAAATGGCCATCAAGTACCTGAAAAGGTGGTCAACATCACTAATCATCAGGGAAATGCAAACCGAAACCACAATGAGATATCACCTCAAACCTGTCAGAATGACTATTACCAAAAAGAAGAGAGTTAAGAAGTCCTGGCGAGGATGTGGAGAAAGGGAACCCTTGTGCATCGTTGGTGGGAATGCAAACCTGTATAGCCACTATGGAAAACAGTATGGAGGTTCCTCAAAAAATTAAAAATAGAACTACTATATGATCCAGTAATTCCACTTCTGGGTATATATTACAAGGCAATAAAATCACTATCTTGAAGAGATATCTGCACCCCCATCCACGTTCACTGCAGCATTATTACAGTAGCCAAGACATGGAAACAGTCCACGTGTCCACTGATGGATGCATGAGTGAAAAAAATGTACACACACACAGGAATACTGTTTAGCCATAAAAAGAAGGAAATCCTGACATTTGTGACAACATGGATGAACCTTGAGGGAATTATGCTAAGTGAAATAAGTCAAGAAAGACAAACATTGTATGATGTCACTTATATGAGGAAGGAAAAAACCTCCAAACTCATAGAACCAAAACCAGACTGGCGGTGGTGGGGGGTAGAGATGGGTGAAGGTGCTCAAAGGGTACAGACATCCAGTTATAAGATGAATACATCCTGGGGATGTAATGTACACCATGGGGACTATAGTTAACAACACAGTACTGAAAGTTGCTAAGAGAATAAATCTTAAAAGTTCTCACCAAAAATTTTTTTTAAAAATTGTAACTATGTGAGGTGATGGATGTGTTAACTAACCTTACTGTGGTAATCATTTCACAATATATACATATATTGAATCATTATGTTGTATATCTTAACCTTATACAATGTTATATGTCTATTATATCCCTATGAAGCTGAAAAATTTTTTTAAATAAATTTAAAAAAAGAGTTGGGTTGGAACATATGTCCTTCTATTCCTGGTCCAAAGTTTCCTCTACTCCAAACTACTTCTTTACTTCACAGTTCATAAAATCGGTTAAGTATCATCCATTAAAAGAGTAGCTTGTCTTAAAGTAACATTGTTCTACACTGATTATTGACTTGCCGGTTTAGGTGTGAACATATATGTAAGATGGAGACAAATCTGTAATGTGCCCTAGCAAGGTTATGACAGCTCTTGGCAAAATACTGGTATTGAATGATTAAAAATACATCTGCACCAAGCAAGCTGCACTTACTATATTTAAGGTGCTGATAAAAAGGGATATGATGTAAATAGCCAAATATTTTCCTGTGTAACACGTCTGAAATTATAAAGTAAGTCAATAATAGGTATAAATCAATACTTTATAATCTACTTTACATGTTTACAAAGTGAGACATGCCTGTACAGTTGACAGGAAGCTAAGCTGATAGTTTTTTGACAAGTTACACAGCACATGGGGATACCATTGCAGATCATTTTGGTAACTACAAGTATACTGTTTCATTGCAGTTAGATTGCTCTTAAAGTTCTAACAGGGCCCTAGCAATCGCTCATTCATGTCCAAAACTATCCTTGACTGCTAAAGTGCAATGTGTTGATTCAATATTTCACATTTCCAGGTGCAAACTGAAAAAGGAATATAGCACTGTGTTCACTGGCAAGGGCTGAATTGGAAAAGGGTCAGAGAGTTTAGACAATAAAATAGAAAGATGATAAAAGCTAGTAACTGCTTACCATTTATCTAATCTTTCCTTTGTTTATTGAAATCGCATTCACATTGAAATTACAATAGAGGCAAATGTCATTCAGATTTCAGTTGTGGGAAGACAGACCCAGCATAAAAAAACTTAAAAAAAAATCAGTTTTTACAATTTTAGCTCCTGAGCTGAATACCGTTCTATGCTATTTACTGCTGGCAACCAGGATGACAGAGCAGAGGAAGCATGGCTTCGGAGTCACATATACACGGGTTCAATCCCAGTTCTTTCCATTGTCTTTTTTTAGGAAAGTCATCTAGCTTTCTGAGCTTCAGTTTCATCATCTGTGAAATGGGGTTGACGAGAAGACTAAACAAGAATGTCAAGTGCTGCAATATGAGGCACCTAATGTTCCTCCCCTTCCCACTTCAACCACTAAAATAACTATTCAATGATTATTCAAACCTAGACGCTAATGGCAGTTTGTAACATCAGACAGACTTAAGATGAAGATTACTTAAATTACTTTTGTAGGATCAAAGAATACGCAACAAAATGAGCTGTTTGACTTGTCTTTTAAATGAGGTGATATTCTAAAGAAATAGAAAAATCAAGAAAGAAATATTGGAGGAATAAGAGGAACAAAGAGCAAAATCAGAAACCAAGTGGTGAATATTAAATCAGATATGAATATAATCAGTGTGTAAAAATTTTACAAGGGTGAAAATTAAGTAGCTGATTGAGGGGAGTCCTCATAGCGTGCAAAGAGATAGAAAAAGAATATCACAAAGTAAACTCAACAGAAATAGCCCCCAACTGGAAAAAAAAATAGTAGGATATAATGTTGTATGACAGATGGTACCATACAACTAAACATTTAATACAAAAAACAACAGCACCACATATTCTATGAGTGTTGAAGTCTGTTTTTCTATTACTGTGACAAAGAAACACGAAACTCAACCAAGATTGAGACATAAAAAAATTAATATAAAAACCTAGAATGAAATGTGAGGTGGTAAGGAAATCTGACCTCATACTGGACACAAAAGATAATGCTAATCTACTAAAATACTAAGAAAGAGTAATAAGAATATACTGTTAAAACTCAATCTTGGGTTAAAAACCTGATTGTTGTCTTAGCGACATTAGGTTATCAGTCACTGACTATCATGTCCTTATAATCATCTATCCCCCTCATCCTATGAAACTGGAATTTATCAATTTAAATGTTCACTGTAATTAGAGAATAGCAATCATAACATCTTCAGAAAGAAAAGAGGATTAGACAGCATCTATCCAATCTCTTAGTTAAAAAAAAGGGGGGGAAGCAAGACTCAGAAATCAACATTATAAATTAATTAACGGGAAGAATTTGATTTCAATTTTTAAAGACATAGATCATCCAGTTGTATATTACGAGGTTCTTTCTCCTCTTCGGGTGGAGACGAGTGAAGAGTAAACCGAGTAGGAAGAACAGAGAAAACCAAGATGGAAAGCCAGCTGCCGGCTTTGCATCCTCTTACAGACAACAGGATTCCCTACCCATCCACTTCTACCCCGCCTCTCCCTTCCCCTGCCTTTCCAAATTGTAGTATTTTGGTTCTGAGCACTGGCAATCACTGCCCCTGCTGCCATGGAGGGAAAAAGTGCCTCACAATATTCCTTTTGTTACCACTTTATACCAGTGGGAGATGTCGGAACAGTGGCGATTTGCCCTCACTATGATGCCAACTTCCAGGTAACACAGCTTCCTTCCCAAGACTCAGACAGCCTGTGTCGAAGGACCTGCAACATGGCTTACGAGGCACTTCCGGGAGGCACCACTATTTACAAATATGCTGGATGAACACATGCTTTATTTGAACAAATGTAAAAGGGAGCTCCTGGTATTTCACAGCAATACAAAGCCAGACAATCCAATAAGATAGTAAAACATTAATAACTTTACTTACTGGAAAACCAATTAAGAATCAATAGATAAGACGTGAAAGAAAATTCACAAGACGAAATACAACAGTAAACAAATAGGAGAAAACGCTGAACTTCACTAGTAATCAATAAACATAATACTGAAGTAAAGTTTGTAGACTAATTAGCAAAGATAATTTTATAAAAATAACACCCTATGCTGCTGAAGATAGACGAATCAACCTAACAAATTACTGATGGTGGTGTAAACTAACACAACCTACTGGAAATCACCTCAACAATCTCTATTAAGAGCTATATGCATTTTCATACACTTTGTCCTCAGGATTACACTTCTGAGACTGCATCCTAAGAATCTCAAATACAAGAAATAAAGCATTACTCTCAATGATTTTATCCCAGGATTATTTCTGACACAACAATAAAAATATGGGTAAATAACACAACATCCAACTGCTGGGCTACTATGCAGCCATTAAAAAAGATGGTTAAGGGGCCAGCTGGTGGCCTAGTGGGTTAAGTTCGCATGGTCCACTTCAGCAGCCTGGAGTTTGCCGGTTCGCATCCTGGGCGCGGAGCTGCACACTGCTTATCAAGCCATGCTGTGGCAGGCATCCCAAATATAAAGTAGAAGAAGACAGGCACAGATTTTAGCTCAGGGCCAATCTTCCTCAGCAAAAAGAGGAGGGGGGATGGCAGAGGTGAGCTCAGGGCTAATCTTCCTCAAAAAAAAAGAAGATGGTTAACTTCTGTAATGACATGGAAAATGTTTATGATTAGAAAATGATAAAAAGTGATAAAATGTATCTAGAGAACAATTACAGATAGACAAAAAATATGTATAAGATTAAACATGGAATTATTAAATGAAAAAGACTGGAAAGAAACCAGGAAAAGCTAGCAGGGTGTTAGGGTGTTAGGATTGTGGATCCTTTTTCTTTTCTCTTTAAAAAATTTTCAATATTCTGGTTATGTTACCTTTATAATGAACATAAATAATAAAAATCTCCAACAGTATAACTGTTTGAAGTCATACCTAGGGCAAGGCAAAAGAGCCCAGAGAACCCTACTATATTAGGGTACAGCACTTGCTATTCATAACAATGACAAAATCATCGAGTTTAAATTACATCTGTTTTTTTTACTTTTTTTTTAATTAAGATTATGGTAGTTTACAACCTTGTGAAATTTCAGTTGTACATTATTGTTAGTCATGTTGTGGGTACACCACTTCACTCTTTGTGCCCTCCCCCGACCCCCACCTTTCCCCTGGTAACCAGTGATCAGATCTCCTTGTCTATATGTTAACTTCCACCTATAAGTGGAGTCATACAGAGTTCGTCTTTCTCTGTCTGGCTTATTTCACTTAACATAATACCCTCAAGGTCCATCCATGTTGTTGTGAATGGGACGATTTTGTCCTTTTTTATGGCTGAGTAGTATTCCATTGTGTGTGTGTGTGTGTGTGTGTGTGTGTGTGTGTGTGTGTGTGTATATACACACACACACCCCATATCTTCTTTATCCAATCATCAGTTGACGGGCACTTAGGTTGGTTCCACATCTTGGCTATTGTGAATAATGCTGCGATGAACATAGGGATGCATGGGACTTTTGGAATTGCTGATTTCAGGTTCTTAGGATAGACACCCAGTAGTGGGATGGCTGGGTCATAAGGCATTTCTATTTTTAACTTTTTGAGAAATCTCCATACTGTTTTCCATAGTGGCTGCACCAGTTTGCACTCCCACCAACAGTGTATGAGGGTTCCTTTTTCTCCAGAACCTCTCCAACATTTGTCACTCTTGGTTTGGGATATTTTTGCTGTTTTTTTTACTTTTTAAGAAGGCAAGACGGTGTGAAATACAGTTTAGAAAGTTTTTTGTGAAATGCTTAAAGGTAAGGGTACTTAAAGGGTTAAGTTTTAGCTATAGAAAATTGAGGTACTTGAACAACTTGTTCTCAGATTTTGCCATCAAATGAGTAGACACAATGATATGAATATTGAAAAATAAAAAATCTTTATGGTAATGGAAAAAAACTGTTTCAACTTTTGCAAAGTGAAAGTTATACCAAAAGAGTTGTTTTATAATCCCAGAGACCTAGGCTCAGGGACACGCCCTGAAAATCAGAGAATAGAAGTTTCACCTTTACCTAGCTAATGGAGATTACTATAGATTCTACATATGTGATTTGTTTTTTTAATAACAGTTTTAATACCATATACGTATGGAAATAATTTTTAATATAACAACAAATTTATGTTAGATTTATTTAAATGTTTAAATGAATTACTAAGCAAAGAAAGACAGAAACAGTAAGACTACTATAAAATTTAAAACACCAAAATTTTAATATTAAAAAAATTTCAAGCATCTCTCATTAACTTCCTAATTTTTCAAAACATCAATGCATAATTTCAGAAATATCATTTAAGAAAAAAATCAATAAATAGCTCAATTAAACTGTAAGTTGAATTAGAAGGAAAAAAATCCCACAAAAATGTAAAAGCCAAAAGCAAGTTAAAATGGATTTTAGCTTAGAAAAGAGGGCCTACAATTCTTCTACAATGGTTCTTGAGACTTCTGTAGTAGTATGTTCTATAGATTCTCCCAATAATCATGACTATAAATATTTTAAGCAAAAATTGTTCATGTATAAGGAAATTTCAACTGCAGAAATAACAAGCACATATCACAAATAATTTAAATTTGTCATTTAGCACATACTGAATTCAAAAGGTTAGTTCTAGTAATTTTCATTTTTGCTAATCCATCACTTGTGTTATGTACTATTTTACAAAATTCATAAATCATTTAAGTTTAAAATTAAGACCTTAAGAAAATAATGAATGAAAACTTTTTTAAGATAAAAAAATTATATCAGCATCATCAATGGATTCTTAATATATTTTTCTGCCTAAGGAAGCTAATGAAATAACTAAGAAGGATGTAAAGAAAATGTATGCTTACAAATTAACTGGAAACTAAAGGGATAGTTCTGTGTGCCTACTGAGCCTAGGAGGCAGGTACCATCCACGACCACACACTTATAATTGATAGACATGGGGGTCTACTGAACTGCCTCAAAAGCACACACTATTTCCTTCACGCTAAACTGATTCTTAGAAAAATAAATCCATATATTACAAAATAAACTTTTCCTGGAGTAGTGTTGGGGACACAAAAAGCAAATCTTTGTCTTAAGTCACATGAAATGATATTTTAATTAAAAAAGTTTTCATGCAGCAATCCATATTAATTACAGTTAATAAAATATATAGTCTCCAGTCAACTCTTCATTATACACTCTTTTTTTCTTGAGGAAGATTAGCCCTGAGCTAACTACTGCCAATCCTCCTCTTTTTACTGAGAAGACTAGTCCTGAGCTAACATCCATGCCCATCTTCCTCTACTTTATATGTGGGACGCCTGCCACAGCGTGGCTTGATAAGCGTTGCCATGTCCGCACCTGGGATCTGAACCAGCGAACCCTGGGCTGCCGAAGCCGAACCTGCGCACTTAACCGCCGCATCACCGGGTCAGCCCCTCATTATACATTCTTACAGGAGTAGTATGCATATTCTAGAAGGAAGAAACTCCAGAAATTAATAGGCAAACATTTATTAGGCACTTGTATAAGTGAGGTTTTGTAGTTAGAAACTACAAATACAATGTAGGAGAAGTCTGGAATGAGAGGGATGAGCTAGGAAACTTCTAAGATTTCTTTACATTATTAAATTCAACAATTCAATATGTGTCTAGGCATTTGATGAACCTGACTCAAAAGCATCTGAGACGGACGGACAGGAGTTTGTATTTCCCAGAATCAGAAAATGATCATTTTAGCTGAAATCACCAGTTTGTCCTGGCTGCTGAGCAATTCAAACTCTACTAGAATCTCATTGGGGTGTGAATGTGTAGATTCTGTTTTACAAAGAAAAACTGCCTCCTGTGCACCTGGTCAGCAAGTACCAACACCGAAACAACAGCCTCCAGCCCACTGGGATGTCAGGTTAAAACAGAGCTGGGATTTTTATTAGAGCATTTCTTTTTTTGTGCCTCAACCTTTTTTTCTCTACTGGCTCTTAAGCTTCCCCATCAAATTTCTACATTCAATCTTAAACTACTATAGCAGTCCCCCCTTATCCCTGGTTTCATTTTCCAAGGTTTCAGTTACCCATGGTCAACCACACAAAACATTACATGGAACATTCCAGAAATAAACAATTCACACGTTTTAAACTGCATGCCATTCTGAGTAGCGTGATAAAATTCTGCTCTGTCCCACAGAGGACTTGTTTAGCACACCCACACTCTATGTGCTACCTGCTTGTTAGCCCTTTAGTGAGGAAAAAACACAGCATATATAGGGTTCCACACTATCCGCGGTTTCGGGCAGCCACTGGGGGTATGGAACGTATCCCCCTAGGATAAGGGGGGACTACTGTACACCACACTCTTGATACTGAGCTTACTATGTGTGCTACAATAAGACTCCAGAAAAACCTCCTACCTTCAGTTTCTCCACTATTTCATCCTTGACTTACGGGGGAAGGGGTCAGGCCAGGGGAAGGATGATATTTGAGGAGGCGACACACACACTTTGACTCAGAGCCACGGCCTTTCTGAAGCTAACAAACTCGCCTAACTTCACGGGGCTTTCGGACAAACTGCCTCCGACTGCGAGTCTTCAAGTCTTCTGTGCCCGGAAGAGCTGAAATAACATCAGGAAAAAAGGAGTGCCAGAGAGCTGGGGCTCTTGTCTCCGTTCTTCTTGGCACACAGAAGAGCTGGCTGGGCATCCTGTACAAATCACTGATACTCATGTGGGTCATTTCCTCATCTACAAAGCAATGAAAGACCATGGTGCTCTCAACTTCTAGAAGTAAAACATTCAGTCGACTGTAAATAATAAATCTGGTCATAATCCACAGGAAAAAGCTAGCCTCACTACTTCTCTTCATTCTTGCTCCTGAAACTCTCCAAGCCTTCAGGGAGACTTGTATTGCACTCAATTGTTCAAGCACAGTTCTGGGACTGCTGAGTTACCTGAGTGAGAGCTACGTGTGCCTCGATTCTTTCAGCAAATGCCTGGGCTCCTGTGAAAGGGGACAGTACCGCACCAAGCTGGGTCACTTCTCACAGAAGTCACATTCGACAGTAAGAACAATCTTTAGTTGAAAATGTTAAAGAAAAACTTTCATCATAACTCAGGTCTCTATCCAAAAAAAGTCTTTACCCATTATCCCCTCAAACTGTGTAACAGACAACTATGTAAAACATTATTGAACTAGAAATCCAATGGAGCACTCCAACACCTGTTCTGGAGCACCTGTGGCTTCAATGATTCACTGTTTTCATTTGTTCGTTTGCTGAGGAAGATTCGCCCTGAGCTAACATCTGTTGGCAATCTTCCTCTTTTTTTCTTTTTTATGTGAGCCACTGCCACAGCATGGCTGCTAACAGACGAGTGGTGTAGGTCTGTGCCTGGGATCCGAACCTGGGCCGCCAAAGCAGAGCACGTTGAACTCAACCACTAGGCCCCCAGGGCTGGCCCAATGATTCACCGTTTAATGCTCTATTCCTAAATTAGGTCCCATAATATTTTCTCATAAAGATTTGACAAGCAGCATTTTACGAGCTGAAACAAGCTCTTTTTGAAACATAGATCAGGACTCTTTAGACCATGTCCATATACTGCCAACTAAACTCACCACAGAATTAATCCAAGTATTTTATTTTACCTTTCTAAACAACTCCGAAAACATATCATTCACGCCAAAGTCTGATACATTTTACACATAAAGTTTAAATATCTTCCCTTCCCTTGCTCTTCCTCTGCCCTAATGCTCCTCAGAGTGACAGGTTAAACTCTGATCTACCATCACAGAGAGTTAGAATCCAGGTCTGGAAATTTAAAATCAGCCTTTCGATATAAGGGATCATTGCCTGTGAGCTCTATATTTGACTTATTTGTCCACTTCAAAGAACGAATTTCAGATTTTTCCATGCACTACCTGGGAGTCACTGGAGCACAGAGCTGAAGAGCACAAACCCTGGAGTTCCTCTGCTTGACCTTGAGTTCTTGCTCTGCCATATATTAGTCATGGGAAGAAAAATTAACTTATGATCTATAAAATGAGTAATTAATAGTACTCCTATCTCATGGGGTTGTTATGGTGAGAAAATGGCAAAGTTCCATGAAAAAAACAAAACTTCTGGCTAAAAAGACAACAACTTAGGGTAATATAAAATCCTAGACTGGATCCTATACTGGAGGAAAAAAATGTTATAAATATGTTACTGGGACAAGTGACAAAACTGTAATACAGACTGTAAAAAACTAAATTTCCTGAATTTGATGACTATACATCGTTTCAGAAGAGAATATCCTGGCTCTTAAGATACACACATTAAAGTCTTAAAGGGTAAAGGGGCAATATGCATGCAACCTGTTCGTAAATGACCAAAAAAATAATTGTGTGTGTTGGAGGTGGGGGGATGTGGCAAAATGTTAAAAATCGATGAATCCAAGCAAAGTGTATATGGCAGTTCTCTGAATTATTCTCACAACTTCTAAGTTTGAAATTATTTTAAACTAAAATCTTAAAAGACCATCTTTGACGGCATTCACCATGACTCCTCAATCTCTCCACTCCCTTGCACTCAGAGACATCCTGAAGCCTGCGTAAAGTTACCGGCTCCGCTGCTTCACTCCACCCCATTGAGATTGAGAATCCCCTGGTGCCAAATCCAGTGATTTCTTCTTGGCTTCATCAGAACTTCCCCACAGTGCTGAACACAGGCAAGCGCTCTTACCTCTCGGCCGGCAGCATCCCACCACCCTGGTTTTCCCTTTACTTCACTGGTTGCTCCGTCAGTCTCCTTTGCTGGCTCCCCTACCCCTAAATATCCCACCCCTTTTCTTTTCTCTATCCGCATAATCTCATCCAGTCTGCGCCATCCAAGAGTACTCTGAATTCCAAACTCAAGCATCCAATGTCTAACAAGACACATCCACTTGTCTGTTAAGTGGGCATCTCACACTTTGCTGGCTAAAAAAGAACTCTTGATTCCTCTCCCCATCCAGTTCAAAGCTGCTCCTCCTCCAGTTGCCTAATATCACTAAATGTCACTAGTGTTCATCCCGTTGTTCAGGCCAAAATACTAATGGGTCATCTTTGTCTTCCCTCATATCCCACATCCAAACCATCAGCCAGTGCTGTCAAAATATATCCTCAAAATACACCTTCAAAACACACTCTACTTCTCACTTCCCCCACTGTCTGCCCCAGCCCAAACCCCATGTTCCACACAAACAGGGTCTACTGTAGGTTTCCCAGCCTTCTCTTTTGTTCCCTTACAGCCTGTTCTCTGAGACAAAGCAGCAAAAATGATCTTGTTAAATCTGCAATTAAATCATGTCTTCTCTCCATCAAAACCTTCCAACGGTTTTGTCACCACACTTAGAATAAAACCTCACATCCTTACCAAAGCCTACAAAGCCATCCCTAATCTGGGCTCCTGCCTGCCTCCGAGCTACGTCCTAGCAGTCTCTGCCCCCTTTTCACTACGCCTCAGCGCCACTGGTCTTCCTGCAGCTCCCTGATGATGTCAGGCTTCTTCTCACCTAAGGGTCTTTACTTTTGCAGGCCCCTTCTCCACCTATTCATATTGCTCACTCCTCCTCACTTGGACTGTCGGCCAAATGTGACATTTAAGAAAGGCAATGATCTCTTTCCTCTCTCTCCACCCATCACTCTCTATTTCCTCTCACTGCTTTAGTTAGTACCTATATTTTCCCCTTTCTCTTCATTAAAAAAAAATCTTTAAATGAAAAACTAGTATGTGACTGCTTTCATTGTATTAAAAAAAAAAAGGGACACAATATGGATAAAATTCCAGCTGTCTTCAAGTTTCTCTCCTGATCTTGTCTCCCCCCCAGAGGTACTCTAATACTCAGTTGATGCATATCCTTGTAGAGCTGTTTTTGGCGCATTTAAATACACATGTTTCTGTACAAATAAAGAGTTTTATTTCTAGTCTATAACAACTCATTTAAAATGTCTTAGCTTTCCTACTTGTTATATATAGCTCTGTTTCATTACTAACCACAGCACAATTTATTGATGAACACAACCTATTTACCATTTTGCACCATTACAAGCAATTAATTCACTGAACAAATACTTCCTGAGTGCCTACTATATTCTAGGCCCTGCTCTAGTTGCTGCAGATACAGCAATAAATAAAACAAAGATCTTGGCCCTCCTGGAGCCTACATTCTCGTGGGAGGAAAAAGAAAATAAACAGAATATACAGTGCAAACTTTTTCTGCAGAGAGTCAGAGAGTTAATATTCTAGGCTTTGCAGACCACATATGTCTACTGTATATTCTTTTTGTTTTCTAACCCTTTAAAAATGTAAAAACCATTCTTAATTCACAGGCTGTACAAAAACAAGGCACAGGGCATTGGAGTCTAGCTTGCTGACCTCTGATAGAGTGTGTTAAAAGATTTTATGTGCTATGCAAAAAATAAGAATCCAGAATAAGGGGGATGGGGGAGGGAAGGATGCAGAACTAAATAGGGTGTTTACAGAAGGTGAAACCTGAGCAAAGACCTGGAGGTAAGGCCAGCAAGCCAAGATGATCTTTGGGAGAAATACATTCAGACAGCTGAACCAGCTAAAGCAAAGGCCCTGACGTGGGAACAGGACTGCTATGTTTATGATATAGCCAGGAGGCCAGCGAGCAAGGAGGGAAGGGTGGTAGGAAACAAAGTCAGGAAAAAGGGGAGTGGGCTGGGCAGATTATGTAGAGCCTTGGAGGCCATTCTAAGGACTAGATTTTCTCTGACTGAAAGCGGGAGTCACTGCAGGGCTTTGAATAGAGAAGTGGCAGGGACTGTCAATTTGTAAAAGGCTCATTCTGGCTATTATATTGAGAAAATACTGTTGGGAGGGGCTAGGGTGAAGTAGGGAGACCAGGTAGTAATCTACTTAAGTAATTCAAGGAGATATGACGGTAATGACTTGGACCAGGGTGGTGGTCTGGAGAGGTGAGGCACGGTAAGATGTAAGATTCTGGATATATTCTGATGATATAGAAAGAACAGTCTGTCCTGAAAGAATGGATTAGAAAAGTCAAAGAGGAGGAAAAGTTAAGAATAACTCCAAGATTTTAGCCTGAGCTACTGAGAGGATGGAGTTGCCACTGACAAACAGAAATGAGGAAGTCTATGGGGAGAGTAGGCACTGGGGAGGAAGTTTAGGAGTTCAGTTTTGGACATGCTGAGTTTGATGTCTATTATTAGACATTTAGGTACAGATGTTGAATAGGCAGTTGAACATATGAGACTAGTCAGGGAGAGAGGCCAAAGATCTAAATTTGGGCATTGCTGGCATTTAGATGGTATTTAAAGATTTGAGACTGAATGAGATTACCAATAGAATATAGAAAAGAAAAACAAAAAACAAACACAACCAAGGACTGAGACTTGGGGCTCTCCAATATTAAGATGTCTATGAGAAGAAAGGCAACAGAGAATTACAAGGAACCAGTACGGAGGTAGGAGATAACTAGGGGTGTGTGGTATCCCAGAAAGAAAGAGTTCCAAGGATAAGTGAAAAAATGGCTGTGTCAAATGTTGCTGATAGGGCAAGTAAGATGATCAGAATCAATGGCATGTGGTATCTGGCAACATGGGAGTTACTGGAGAACCTGAGGAGCTGTCTCAGTGGGAAGGGTGCAAACAAAGGCCTCACTGGCGTGGGTTTAATGGAGTATGAGAGGAGAGAACTTGGGAATAGCAAGTACAGACAACTCTTTCGAGGAATAACGCTGCAAAAGGAAAATGAGAAAGGTGAAGAGTGGATCAAGTTTTTTTTAAAATATTGGAGAAGTAATAGCATGTCTATTTGCTGACATGTGGAAGGAGAGAAGCCAAAGCAATGTCCTTGAGCAAACGAGAGAGGATGGGATCTGGAACAAAAGCAGACAGAAGATGATGAACAGTTAATCTAAGGTAACGAGCGGGAAGACAGTGTGTGCTGACAGATGCTGGCAGGTACATGGGCTGGTGGGGGGTCTGTGGAAGTTTTCTGACTGCTTCAATTTTCTTAGCAAAGTAGGAAGCAAGGTCATGAGCTGAAAGTGACGATGACAAAAGAGATATTGGAGGTTTGAAGAAAAGATATGAAATAGTCATTTAGAAGAGTGGGAGAGTGAAGAGACTAGGAAAATACAGTACAATCAACAGGCAGCATTAAGGACCCACTTGAGGTACGTGGTCATGTGTGGATGTGTGTTTTCTTCCAGCCACACTAAGCTACATAGGGGCAGGTGCAAGAAAAGCAGTTGGTTTTAACTAGGGATGTGGTTCTACCAAACAAGCAAAGAGCAAGGCAGCAAATGCAAAAAGAGTGATTAAAATGATTAACCATGGTATTTAAGATGAGTAAGAAAGCAAGGGAAAACATCAAGAGGGTGAGTGGCAGGGAAGCAGGGGTAGGATGAATGGATTGGAGATTCCATGGGGGTCAAAGACGGTTCCGGCTGAGACACTAAGGAGTTAACTTCCCCAACAGGAAGTGCGTCACAGAATGGAGCACATGAAACAGAAACTGCGGATGGACTGCAGTTATGGATGAGGCAAGAGGGGATGACGACTGGAGTGAGCAACTGAGAAGGGCTGGATGGGAGGAGCGCTGGAGAAAGCTAAGAAACAAGAGCCCAGGGGACTGGAAAGGTCAGTGATGTATAACCTCTTCAATTTCAAAATAAAGACTGAGGTGGTACTGGAAAGAGGGGCAATGAGCCCAGGGCTAAAATAATTGAGAAACGAGGGCCAATGACCTGGAGGGTAGTAACTGATAGCAATTAGGAGGGGTAGTGGATTACATAACCTGAAGACACAACCCCAAACTGAGGATTTTTAGGGAGAAGGGAGGAAGAATAGCTTGAAAGCAGCAAACACATGCATGGCAGATACCTTCCCCATCTCTAGCACAGGGATAAGGAGAGCTATGGGGAAAAAATAACAGCCCCAAATGCACAGTGCACAGGTTCCACAAGAGCAACAAAGTGAAGGGAATACCAAGAATAGGTTGAGACTGGATTTTGAGGATGATGGGCTGTAAATTCCAGCAAGGCACATCAGGAGAGCATGAAGAGTTGGGAAGGGGTTAAAAAAAAGGTTGACAAACACAGACCCTTTTATGAACCGGAGGGAAGGAGATGAAAGGTGACCTGGAAGTCTGGAGGTTCTGTGGCTACTGACAAAGACAATCTTGAACACACATGACTCCTGATACACCCATTTCTCTGGGTGTGTCAGAGAAAGAAAGGGAAACTGCTGGGTCAAAAATGTTTTTACTTTCAAATTAAAATGGTTGTACTGATTTATTCAATGCATGAGTCTTCCTACAACCTTGTCAATACACATTAGCAAAACTTTTTCACTTCTGTCAATATGATGGGTAAAAAAAGGCAGTTTTACTTTGCATTTCCCTATTGGTGAGGTAGAGCATTATTTCATGTTTATTGCATAGCTGCATTTCCTCTTCTGTGAATTTGTCCATTTAAAAAATTGTTTTCTCTTTTCTTATTGGTTTACATTGCTTAAAAAAAAAACCTATCTTTCTATTTTATTCTGCTCTTCACCCCAATCAATGTTGTGAAGTCCTCATTTCAAATCTCTCAATGGCTCGTGCAGGTCCTCCCTTCTTCAAACCCCCCACCATATCCTAGTGGGCCCACCAGTCCAATCCAGCCACACCCACTAGTCTCCACTGTCTAGGACTGCTTTTGCACTACCATGGCCCACAAAGCAGAATATATTTACTGTCTGGTCCTTTGCAGAAAGCTGTGGACTCCTGCTCTACACCTTTTAGGGCCCCTCAACTGCTTAGAGTTACAATAACATAGTAGGTCCTTATCTTTGCTGACACGCCCTCTGAAGTGCTGCCCCTTTTCCCCAGAAAAGCCTGAGCCATTTCTCCCACCCTCCCCACGGACTCTATTGCTAGCCCTCTTGGGCGCCTCCAGATTCGTATCATAAAAGCTGTGCCTATTCCACTGCACTTTTCTGTTTACGTATCTCTCCTCCACTAGCATGTAAATCTCTTGAAAACAAGGGACAATCCTAGCACTAATAAATGTTTAGTGAATGAATAAACGGCACATGAAGTCCTTCCTAATTTGCCATCTTTCTCTTCATTTCCCTGTTTTCCTATGCTCCAACCAAAGTAAACTATATTTTTACTTCATTAAGTATTTTTTAAAACCATTATTTCTAATGGCAGCATAAGGATCAATGTTTTATATTTGTTTCTTTACAATTCTGGTGGATACCACCTAATCATTTACTCACACCTGTTTAATACGCTCACGATTTGCTGATTGCTGAAATATTTCTCTTCTCTAATTTCTTCCTTAGTAAAGACAAAAGCAATGCTTTTCTGGGATCATCTACGGCAGTAACTTCTTCATCTGAGAATTAAAGGGCTCCAGAGATGATTATTTTACTAGTGGCTTCAGAGTGCTTCAAAATCAACTGTAAAATGCAACTCAAATGGGTTTTTTTTGCTTTTATTTTCAGTATAAAATTAATCTCCCACCCCTTACCTTATTCTCCTTATCTAGAACACCTCTTAATTTTGGGGGGGTATCTCTCTATTAAGACTTTAGTTTACTTTGCCAGGGGGTTTACTAAGCGTATTTTTCAATTTAGTTATTTAATGGGCCTTTGTCAGTTCTCTTAACCTCAATTTCGATGGATTTCTCTTTTTTTCCCTCCCCACCTGTGCTGAGGTCATTATTAAGAATGTTTTACCCACAAATGCTTGCTGCATTCATTTTACAAACCAGCTTTATATATTCACTACCAATTACATCTCATCCAAGTAAGGGTTTTTTTTTCCCTTTTCTAAAATGTATGTAGATAGCTAAGCCCTATCTGGTGTGACTTTGTAATTTATCCATTCATTACTTCCAGCTCAGTTTCACTGTCTTAAAAATGTGATCTATGATTAATAGTTAGTAGATTCACTATGCTATGGTGAATTATAAGATTCGTTATACGGGGCTGGCCCCGTGGCCAAGTGGTTAAGTTTGCGCATTCTGCTTCGACAGCCCAGGGTTTCACCAGTTCAGATCCTGGGCACGGACATGGCACAACTCATCAGGCTATGCTGAGGCAGCATCCCACATACCACAACTAGAAGGACCCACAACTAAAATATATACAGCTATGTACTGGGGGGCTTTGGGGAGAAAAAGGAAAAATAAAATCTTTAAAAAAAAAAAAGATTCATTATAAGATTTTGTATTCATTCATTATATATATGTATTCATTTTAAAATTCTGAATACTTATATTACATAAAATTTTACAAATAAAAGAACATGTGCTTTGCAACCAGGCAGATCCAGATTCAGATCCAGCCTTGAACTCTGAGTCTTCAGGCACTTACCTATCTACACTTCACTTCTCCCATCGGTAAAATGGAAGTAACTCCCACATGTAACACAAGTCTATGATAATGAGCATCACATATGTAAAAGTAACCATGCATGCTAACTGCCTACAAATAATGTCTAGTATACTACACGGAAAAAATGTTAATTCTCTCTCTCTCCTCCCATCTCAAGCAATAAGGGCAATAAACATGTGCTCCTCAGGTTAAGTCCTTTATTTCCCTTAAGTAAAAGCAATTTGGCAACATGGACCTTGAGCTCTGAATGTTCATATACTCTGACCCAATATTTTCACTTTGGGGAATCTACCTTAACGAAATAATCTAAAACACAGAAATTGTATTATGTACAAGGATGTTCATTGTAGTGTTCTTATAACTGCATAAAAAAGTTAGAAACTTGCTAATTGTGCAACAGGAAAACGTTTAATTAAGAGAAATTCACACAAACATGTGGTCATTTAAAAAGATGCTGACAAGAGTCAGCCCTGATGGTCTAGTGGTTGAAGTTTGGCGCTCTCACTGCTTCAGTGGCCCGGGTTTGTCTCCGGGTGGCAGAACCACACCACCCATCTGTCAGTAGCCAGGCTGTGGTGGTGGCTCACATAGGAGAACTAGAAGGACTTACAACCAGGATATACAATCATGCACTGGGCTTTGCGAGGGGAAAAAAAGAGGAAGCCTGGCAACAGATGTTAGCTCAGGGTGAATCTTTCCCTGCAAAATAAATAAACAAATAAAAAATAAAAAGACGCTGACAAAATCATAGCAGGAGAAAATGCTTATGGTACTAGCTGAAAAAAGCAGAGTGGAAAATTATTCAGCTAGTAAAGCCTCAACTATGTAAAAATCAAACTAAAAATACTGAAAGGAAATGCATCAAGGGTTTACAATAGGTACCTCATAGTCCTGATACTAGTGATTACTATTTTATGGTTGTTTTCTAAAATATCAATAATCATGACGACGATCATACTAACAGCAGTTATTAATTACGGAGTGTTTACTACACACCAAGCCCAGTTCTAAGAGCTTATTTATTGTACAAACTCATTTAATCCTCATTACATTATGAGATGAGAAAACTGAGGCACAGTGAGATTAAGTAACTTGCCCAAAGCCACGCAGATAATTATGAAAGGTGCCAAGATTTGAATCCAAGAAGTCTGGCTCGAGAGCTCCTGTTCCTAACTGTTACGCTACACTAAAAAGATCTGCTTTGTTTTTAAATTTTAACCAGTAAAAAGACCTATTTCAATTCAAATCCTGCGGTCTTTCCTTGAGTTATCAGCTTTCTTTCAGTTCTGAGTTCAGATATTTGCTCTAACATCAGGTACCATCTTGGAGTAAGATGTAGCCACCATTGCTGTATGTATTCTACCCACTCCAGAAAGTTCCAAGACAAATCTGCACCCCTGTTTCCTGTTCCAATATCTCATTTCAGCATTAAGACTCTAGAACTCTAACATTCTTACTTATTACACCTACTGACAAGCACTTCAAAGAATTCTAGCAAGGAGGTCGTGGAGCAACAGAATGTGGCGTCTAGGAACTCTCTCCTACACTCACACCCATGCACATAACTACAAATTCACAGTCCCACCCTTGGAAACGTCTGTCTTCCACTGCAGGGTTCGCCCCCTCTGCAGCGCAGGAGACCCCTCTGACGAGCCAATACTCACCAGGTATCTACCAGGGCGCTAACTGAATGGGACCAGCTAAGAAAGATCCCCAACATCTTGGGAATTTCAAGGGCTCTGATCCTTCCTTTTTGAAGGTGGCATTATTCTCCACCGTTTTTAAAAACTTCATCAGTTAACCAGTCACTTTAATTCTCTCAGCTTTCTCACCTGTTTGCTGGTAAACCGAACAGTTTTATCGGGAACAAGATCTTTTTGGCACCAATATGTATTCAAATATCAATGCCAGGAAGAAATATTCATAATCAATGCCCTGGGCAATAAAAATAACTCCCACGTACTGCTGTGCTCCTCCCTGCCGTTTATATTTGATAAACTTATTTCAGTACATATGTCCCTGGGTTTGCCTTCCTTTATAACCAAATTTCTTAAAAACAGTATTTGCAGAACTCAACATGGTTAAATGCAAGCAATTCTCCTCAGCTTAGTACAGTGACATTTCAAAGCAGTTCATTTACCATATGTAGAAAAACTGAGTTCACGCGACAGCTTCAAAATTACATAAAGAAAAAAAAAACCAGTCATAAAAACAATGAATACCATAACAAGTCTGGATGATGGGAATATTTACAACCAGAATCATACATACTCTTACCAAAACCTTATCCTGCTCCCAATATATAATGGTAATAAGCCTGATCACTTTAAAAGATTTCGTACTTATTGCAGTGGGAGGAAGTCAGTAATTCCCTGCACGCCCAGGACGAAGATGTCCGTCCATCAGGGCTGACGCGGGGAGGGCCCCATTTCGGAAAAAGACAACGAAGCAGCACAGTTCACCAGGCCCAGAGGCAACCAGGGGAAGGACAAGCCGCGCTGCCAAGCTGGAGGCATTTACGCTCTGCGCGTGCACAGGAAGCAGACAGAAAGCGGCTCCTCGGACGCACAGCCCCTTTTGCAGCTGCTGGTTTTCAACTCGGCGGAGCCGTTCTCTCAGAATGGGGTGCAGGGCCGGGTCAAAGCGGAATCGTTTCCCAAAAACCTGACTCCCCCGCCCCGCTTCGCTGAGCACAACTTCCCTACCACCCCCATCTGAAGGCCGGGATGCCACAGCGAAAAGTTAAAATCCCAAGGAACTCCTGTCATCCCCGCAACGAGCACGTCGGGACCCCATCTTACACCCCTGGATTTCCAAATACCTAATCCACCACACAACTTGTATTTCAGAAACGCCCTTCCTTTAGGGTGAAAGGAAGTCCCAGCGCTGCGCCGTCCCCGTGAAGGCAGGGCCGCCGCCGGCTGCCAGCCTCCACGTTTCTCTCCGCGGACCGCCCGCCCGCCCTCCGGGCGAGTGCAGCCGCGCTGACGGCCCGCGGCGGCCCGGGCGCGGCCGCGATACAAAGGGCGCGAGGCGGGCGGCCGCGCACAGCCCTCGCCGCGCGGGCCGAGGCGGCGGCGGCCGGGCCCCA
>NC_060273.1:133148918-133199880 GCF_021613505.1 Equus quagga
CGCCGCCCGACGGACGCTGCATGCGGCGCCGCGGGGCCTCGGGGCGTTCTCCGGCCCGGCCTGGCTCCCGGGCCTCGGGGCCGCCCGCCCCGGGAGCCGCTTCCCCCCACACTCCCGCGGCCCGGCGCCCCGCTGCGGGCGGAGGCGGCCCCGGAGGCTCAGGGCGGCGGCGGCGGGGCGCACGGTCGGGGCCGCGCGGGGCGGCCACGTGGCCAGCTGTGCCCGAGGGGACGGCGGCCTCCTGCTCTGGGAAATGACCGGCCCTCCTCGGCGTCGGCGGCCACCGGAAGGGAAGGTGCCCTCTCTTTCTGAACGCCGAGTAATTCAAAATGGGCGAGGCAGGCGTTTTCCTGCTCGGTTGCAGTAATGGTACTGAGGAGGGGCGTATCAGTTCCCCTCGCGTTAATCTTATGTATAAATTTTCCATGTATGAGTATTTCCCATTTGCAAAGCTACACGATCCTTGTTTCCTAAGGTGATGATGCCGCTGATAATGTTCTTCCTCACAAGATGGATGTGTGTAAAAATGCCCGCACTTTGGCATTTTGGTTACCAATACCCTGTTTG
Organism: Equus quagga; assembly: GCF_021613505.1. Classification (NCBI taxonomy): domain Eukaryota; kingdom Metazoa; phylum Chordata; class Mammalia; order Perissodactyla; family Equidae; genus Equus; species Equus quagga. The sequence continues at coordinate 133,149,486 of NC_060273.1, forward strand.
CAAGTGCCGTGTATATTGTTTTGAAACTGTGTAGCGGTTGTTGCCTTCCAGGCGTAATCTAGATAAAATTTTAATACCAATGCTAGGAAGTGTTTTTTTATTTGTACTGACACAGCTTATTTATTAATAAACTTTTAATAATTTCCATTTGCAACAACATTTTACAAAACAGTTTAACTTAAATTTTGAGTACAAAAAGACCATTTTTATCATTAGGAAATTGAACATAGCAAGAAAAAATATTTTAAATAACTAAAACATTCATAATTATGATTTCAATATTTTCTGTTCATTTGATAGCAGTTGGATACAGTAGTGTAAAGAAAAAAGAAGCCCCCCAAATAAGAACAGTTTACTAAGGAAAAAAACCTAATGCAAACCTTCCTAAATGATAGCTTAGTGTATCCACAAGGAAATTTATCCAGAATACATGTATTTATCCAAATAACAAAGAGGGCTTGATTCTGTATTTGAAAAGTTCTGTCGGGGAATAGGGAGCTGTGATCTGTACAAATCAGGGGATGTGTGGTATCTGCCTTCTACTTTGCTAAAGAAGACTAACAGGAATCTTTCTAAATGTAAAGGGTTAGCAAAGAATGACAGATAGAAAGAACTACTGACTAAGCAATTAGTAAGGAATTCACCTGATTAATAGTTTGGAAATATTTGCAATGAAGTGAAAAAAGCAAAGTATTATTCAGTGTATGTAAGGGGAGTTATTGGCCAAAATCTTTCGAAAGAAAAAAGTATTCATTATCAAATGTTGTGGAATTGAGATTAGGCAAATTAAATATCCATTCTTTCATAAAATTTAAATGAAAGTGAATTAAAATTTTAGTATAAAATAGTTTGCATTGAATAGAGAGATGCTTAGACGTAGCCTTATTGTCTCTATCTTCTAGGTTAAATTAAAAATGCATTTTTTAAACAGTAAATCTTACTATTAACATGGATTTATTAACACAGCTTATTTTATTTTACTTTTCCTATTATTTTGTCTTTACAAAGTTTGCGCATGAAATAGCAACTACCCAGTAGTGTTTTCTCTTTATAACCAAATACAATACAGCAGTGCTTATGTGGTTAAACTTTGAAGAATTGGCGTTGTTTTTTATGACAGATACTGAAATTAAAAACAGTAAATAGGGTGCCAGCCCCATGGCTGGCTGGTTAAGTTCGTGCACTCCCTTTTGGCAGCCCAGGGTTTTGCCAGTCCGGATCCTGACCACGGACCTAGCACTGCTCATCAAGCTGTGCTGAGGCGGGATCCCACATAGCAGAACCAGAGGGACCTACAACTAGAATATGCATCTATGTACTGGGGGGCTTTGGGGAGAAGAAGAAGAAGAAGAAAGATTGGCAACAGATGTTAGCTCAGGGCCAATCTTTTAAAAAAGTAAATAAATTTTGATTTTTAACCTCAAAACCCTTTACAGATATCTTGTATTTTAAATTTCTGTGTTAAAATTTTTTTCTTAGATGAAAAATTGGCCAAGATAAAAATCAAAGAATGGAAGAAATGACAAAATAGCCTTAAGGGAGAAAACATACCTATAAGCTTTCACCTTGGAAAGAAAAGGTGCTCACTCTGTCAGACCTAGCAACGTCAAAACAAGCATGAAGCTGGGGGGCAGAGGCCTGTGTGTAGATTCTGGCTTTACTACTTACCAACGCTTTCAGTTCAGTCTTTCTGAGCTTCTCTTTCCTTGTCTTAAACAGGATTAAATAAGACAAAATATAATAAGAATTCTTTAGCAGAGTGCCTGGCAGATAATTAGAGGGCAGTAAAAGATAGTATTACTAGATATTAATATGTATAAAAGGACAGATATTTGAAAAGGAGGAATGGTTATTGAAAAAAAGTAATATGTCTGGAAATCCAAACATTGTTAAATAAATATTTTTAGTAGGCAATTGTTGGTGAGTATATGGAAACTCAGTAAGAGAAGTGAAATAATCTTTTAGATACAGGCAAGCTTCTGAAATAGAATACTTCTGAGAAATGTTTCCATGTTATACTTCTGGAAAGACGTGGGAATTCTCATTATATTCTTTAACACTAGACACTTTAAGGAATTGCCTTCCATCAAAACATCTTCAGCTTGGCATTAAAGAAAAAGCATTTTAAAAAGTAATTATTTAGAAGAATTTAATTCAGATTTTGAAAGAGGACAGTTATAGTCAGTATTCGGAAATGTGTAAATAATCTGTAGGCGTTTCTCATTTAAAGCAAACCCAATATATAGTTTGAATGTCCAAATAAGATAAATTAGGGGCCGGCCTGGTGGCGCAGCAGTTAAGTGTACATGTTCTGCTTCCTCAGCCCGGGGTTCGCTGGTTCGGATCCCGGGTGCGGACATGGCACCGCTTGGCAAGCCATGCTATGGTAGGCATCCCACATATAAAGTAGAGGAAGATGGGCATGGATGTTAGCTCAGGGCCAGTCTTCCTCAGCAAAAAGAGGAGGATTGGCAGCAGTTAGCTCAGGGCTAATCTTCCTCAGAAAACAAACAACAAAAAAATTAGATACTGATTATTAACTGGGAAAGGATTAACTTCAAAGTTCCTTTAACATTAGTATCTCTAGTGATTAAAATATGATTCTATTTATAAAAAGGTCTACTTAGACTTCTACTTATGGGAAGATGCTATAGATCTACTTTTCCCTGTTCCTCCCGCTAAGTACAACTAAAAACCCTGAACACGACATGTGAAACAAACATAAGAAAACTCTGAAAGGTGGAGGGATGACAGATTAGCTGGGGCCCTTGAGACCCAAGGAACAACATGATGGTTAGCTCCCTGGCTTTTCTTTTTGCCTCGCATATCCCAGACTTGCAACTGAAGAACCTGGCGATCTGGAAATGCCAATGGTGCAGACGAAAAAGCGCCAACAGAATACTGCTCTCTCTAGCTGAAGGGCCAGGAAAGGCAGTATAGCAGGCAGAAAACATTTAGACTAACTGCTCTACTCCAGCCACAAACTACGGGAAAAAATCGTGTCCCCCCGCCCCCCACCCCCCGCCACATTCCACTCATGCCAGCAAAGGCCTGGTGGAGCCCTCACCAGGCTGACACAAGGTGCCCCAACTCCTCCTGCCCTCTGGTGTCAGAGAGGGTTAAGCTGGGAGCTAGGACTTCCATCCCCACTGGCCAGTGATGAGGAGGCTCCCATCTAGGGCGTCAGTGGGGGCCAACTGGGGAACGTGGACCTCTCCTCCACCCTGGCAGTAAGGAGGTGATTCCTGCTCCCCACGCCCATGTCCACTCCCAGTGCTGTGTCAGGAAAAGCCAGCTAAAGCAAGATTTAAATGAGACCCAAAGTCTCATTATGTGATACCCCAAATGTCTAGATTTTAATAGAAAATAGCTAATCATATCAAGAAACAGGAATATCTCAAACTGTATTAAAAAAAAAGACAATTAATAGATGACAAAACCGAGATGACAGAGATGTTAGAATTATCTGACACAGATTTTAAAGCAGATATAAAAATGGTTCAATAAGCAACTCCAAAAAGACTTGAAACGAAGCAAAAAAAAGAGTCTCAGCAAGGAAACAGAAGATATAAAGAAGAACCAAATGGAAATTTTAGAACTAAAAAATACAGTAATCAAAAGAAAAAACTAAGTGGATGGGTTCCATGCCACAATGGAGGAGACAGAGGAAAGAATCAGTGAACTTGTAGGTAGGACAATCGAAATTACCCCATCAATAATAGAGAGAAAACAGATTGAAAGAAAAATGAAGAGCATCTCATGGAGCTGAGGGACTATAACAAAAGAGCTAACATTCACGTCATCAGAGCCCTGGAAGGAGGAAAGAAAACCACTGGGGCTAACAAATACTCAGAGAAATAATGGCTGAAAACTTCTGAAATTTGACGAAAGACGTAAACACACAGATTTAAGAAGCTGAGCAGATTTCCAACAAAGGTGCCAAAACAATTAAAGGGGAAAGACAGTTTCCAACAAGTAGTGCTGGGCCATCTGAGTGTCCACATGCGAAGGATAAAGTTGGATGCCTACCTCATATGATATACAAAAATTAACTCCAGCTGGATCACAGAACTAAATGTAAGGGCTAAAACGATCAAATTCTTAAAACATGGAAGTGAATCTTTGTGACCTTGAACTAGGAAAAGACTGCTTAGATGTGACATCAAAAGCACAAGCAACTACAGAAAAAACTAGACAAATTGGACTTCATCAAAATTTAAAACTTTTGTGCTTCAAAGGACACCATGAAGAAAGACGGTGAAAAGACTACCCACAGAATGGGAGAAAATATTTGCACATCACATGTCTGATAAGAGGCTTGTGTCTAGAATAAAGAACTTTTACATCTCAATAATAAAAAGACAAATAACCTATATCTGACAAAGGCTTAATATCCATAATATATAAGGAACTCTCACAACTCAACAACAAAAAATCAAACAACCCGATCAAAAAATGGGCTGGAGACATGAACAGACATTTCTCCAAAGAAGATATACGGATGGCTAATAGGCACATGAAAAGATGCTCATCATCACTGATCATCAGGGAAATGCAAATCAAAACTACACTGAGATATCACCTTACACCCGTTAGAATGACAAAAATATCTGAATCTAATAGTAACAAATGTTGGAGAGGTTGTGGAGAGAATGGAACAATCATACACTGCTGGTGGGAAAAAAGACCAATAACCTAATTAAAAATGGGCAAAAGATCTGTATAGACATTTTTCCACAAATGGCCAATAAGCTTATGAAAAGATGTTCAAAATCCTTAGCTATTAGGGAAATGCAGATCAAAACAATGAGATACCACTTCACACCCACTAGGATAGCTATAATAAGAAAGACAGATAATAACGAGTGTTGGCAAGGATGTGGCAAAGTTGGAACACCCATTGCTGGTGGGAATGTAAAATGCTGCGGCTGCTTGGGAAACAGTCTGGCATTTCTTCAAACGATTAGACCTAGAGTTACCGTGTCATCCAGCAATTCTCCTCCTAATGGAAATGAAAACATATGTCCATACAAAACTTGAGCACAAATGTCCATAGCAGCATTCTTGAACTGAATTGAAAATAATGCTAATTCTACTAACGTTATTAACAGTAATGATAGAGGAATGCAAACTTTTTCTTTCTTTAAAAATGTGTCAGTTTGTGTTATACTCTATCAAAGATAAAGATGAGTTGGGCAGATTGTCTACTCCCAAGAAGGCAGAAATAGTGGCAAATAGTGGCAAAAAAATAGTGGAACTATTGTGTTGACAGCTTTTCTGTTGTCTTGATTGGGAGGAATAGCCATGGCTCCTGGTGTTCTGGGCCCTGGAAGGGGTTATAGGGATGGAGGTGGGAGGTCTCATTGTTCATTATGCCTAACTCTGATTAGTCCTTTATTTTCATTTTAGTGCCTTATCCGTGCTCTCTGCTGTGCCTGGACTCCTCAAGTCTGGCCCTCTCTGGTTCAATTGCTCCAGAGAATAAACCTCCTGAGGTGAGACAACAGTAGGTACCTGGCTTCATAGGGTGGGTTGCAGTGTTCTTTCCAACCAGTTCTCCTGTGTGGCCAGTCCCACCCTGCATCTCTGCTTTTCTCAGGACCTCCCAATCCAGAGCCCGTCCTGGGCTCTCTGAGAGAATCAGCTTGCTTCAGTTTCGTGTTAGGCACTTAGATATCAGGTTTCTCTGCTCTGCTAAGCCAGTTTCCACTTCTTCATCTGCTTTCCATCTTCACAAGTTTGTTAACGTTCCTTGTCTGCTGTAGTGTCTTTCCAGCTCCCTTTGTGCTTGTGGATTTATACCTTTAATAATTTTTCCTTTGCCATCATTTTCAGGGGATTTTAGAAAAGAGAAGAGAGAAAAATATGTTTACTAGGTTAAACCAGAATTTTTGATCCTACTTTTAAAAAGCAGCTGTTAGATGACATGCCGGACATGATTTCATTTCTAATTCTGAGTAAGAAAGAAAGTATTTCAATGTATGTAATTTTGAGTCAGTAGGTTAGAAGTTGGGAATTAAATGTTAAAAAAAATAAATTTGGGCTTCTTTCCACTGATACCTTAGGAGTCAGTGTTATGATTTTATTATAGCCCATGGGGAATTACATGAAACTGATCCAAATAAACTGCCATATAATATTTCATGTTTTGTATGTCATGAAAATTCTTCCCAAAATTAATTTACAAATGAATCAGCAGCTTTCCTAGAACAAAGACATTCAGTCCAGAAAGATTTATATTTTTAAGCACATTTATATTTTAAAATATAAATATGAAATTTGTAATACATATTGTTATAGCAAAACTTACAGATTAAATATATATACATATCTTTTAAAATAAATCATCCCTGGAGACAGAAAATAGGAAAGGCTTTTTCTAACTTTTAATTTCTGCACCAGAAATTCTGGGGTCATAATACCCAGGCCTCCAAAGCATTCCACCAAACCACAGGGACTCTCTGCTTGGAGAGGTTTATGCATCAATTTTAAAGCAATAAAAGATTTCCTTATGAAGTTTTCCCTCGGGGCTCTGAAGTTGCATGTATGCTGGGCTGTCTCCTTTTCCCCCTGTTTTCTCTGCATTTTTAGTTCACTTTTCAAGTGCATCTCTCGGCTATTACTTTTGTTTTGTCCTCAGTGTTCACTCTTCTTCCTTTAAGAGTCACTGGATTGGCAGTTTGTCAAAAGACCAATTTATGATTCCGTGTTTTGTGCTTTTCCTAGCACTCCTGTCAGGGAAGATTTAAAGAATTCTGAAACAAGGGCTGTCTCTTCTCTAGTTGGCCCGAAGTGGAAGTGGTAATTTGGATCTGCTTTGCCTATACTGGTAATGATTGTACAGTCAGAGAAATGAATTTTAAGGCTTGAAAGCTCTGCCTCCATTTCATGAGACTTGTGTTGCCTGTGGGGGAAGCCACATCTCGTGGTCTCTAAGGACCAAACAGAAACAAAGCTTTCTAGTCTTGGAATCGGATTTTTCTGATGGGATGCACATTCACATAAATGAGAAAAAAAAAATTAGGGAATTTTATTCTGAAGAACATATAATCCCATAAGACATTTGAAAAATCAAAACAAAGGAAAATTTCAATAGTAGTTGTGGATAAGCTATTAATTTATATCCCTTAACACCATTCTCATTTCCTCATTGACCCTTTTGTCTATGCTGGTTAGTAATATTTTTCCTCAAATAATTTGTGTTTCCTCCTCAGAAATATGTTCCAGTATAGGGAGTACATAATTACATTGTTTTGTTTTGTTTTTTTTAAAGATTTTATTTTTTTTCCTTTTTCTCCCCAAAGCTCCCTGGTACATAGTTGTAAATTCTTCGTTGTGGGTCCTAGTTGTGGCATGTGGGACGCTGCCTCAGCGTGGTTTGAAGACCAGTCCCACGTCCACGCCCAGGATTCGAACCAACGAAACACTGGGCGGCCTGCAGCGGAGCACGCTAACTTAACCACTCAGCCACGGGGCCAGCCCCTCTTCATAATTACATTGTTACAAATGGATGTAACACTGGAGTTTGGACTGCTGAGGAGGCAGGATGCCATCACTTTGCTATTTTGATGATTTACTGTGATTCTAGTATAGCTTAAGTTGTTTTGGTTCAAAGGATTATTTATTATAAAGTATCACACATCCTTTATTTTTGTCTCTGACTTCAAGATCTGAGTAGATGAAATTAAGGCCCATAAGTGCAACAGAAATATATATATGTATATGTATATACATATATAGTTTACTGACCTGTGTCTATAGAATTTTCTTTTACTGCAAACTATAGTACTTTGTGTAACAGAATCTGAAGGAGAAGGGCTGGGAAGTGAAGGAAACAAGGTGAAAATCTCTCTGAGTCATACAGGTCAGTTTTAACTGGAAAAAGCACATCTTTTTCTCGTTAAGTTAATGGAAATCTTTCAATTTAAAGAAAGGAGTAATGTGAGCAGAAAACTCAAGGCAGCATTATAGAAGTCACAGAGATGGACAGGGCTGTGAGAGACGTAATACTCCCTGGCAGGGAGATTATCTGAAGAGGAAAGATTTCAATTTATTTTGATAGAAGTTGTGTTACTTTAGATTGTTTTAGAGGGGGAGGGAAGACAAGAAAATCAGATTCTGGCCAGCTAAGGCAAAAGAAGAACTTATTGGATTTAGACGGGGCTATGTCTCAAAGAAGAGTTGAACAGCCTGCTCTGGGGATGGGAATACAGCTCGTCTGTGGACCAGCAATGTCGGGTCCTCTGTTTGTGTCTTGTTCCTACAGACCATCTTTTCCAGGGGGAACGCGGCTGCTTGGTATACCCAGGGTTTACATTTTATGACTTCAAGCATTAGGGACCAGCTCTCCATCTTCCTTCCTATCTAAGACCCAAATTCCAGGATGGGACTCATTCGCCCCAACTGAGTGAGGTGCCCAGCTTGGACCACAGGTAATTAACTGTGGCCAGAAGGAAGGGCCACATTGCAATAAGACTGTGGCTGCATTGTAGTGGGAGTGGGAAGGAGAGAGAGAGGAGCAGTTTCTAGAATAAGCAGAGGGCCTAGGGAGATTACCTTAGAGTTTTCCACTGTTAAAGCTCATCTCCAAATCACTTGATTCATGGGATTTAATTGAAGAGATGATCTGATGTTCGGATGCAAAAATCGCACTAAGCTGCCATCATATTCTGATAAGAGAGCAGGACCTGAAGGTTTACCAAGGTGTTGACACAATTTACCAATAACCATTCTGAAGATAGGAGAGAGAATGTGAGTTTTACTTGAGCCAGACTGAGGATTATAACCCAGGAAGGCAGGTTCCACAAAGGAAGAAAGCATTCTGGAGAAGCATGGTTTTCAGTACAGTTTTATACCTTTTTAGAACAAAGAACATACATTAAACATAGCCAAGATACATATTCATCAAAATTTCAAAGGGCTGTTCAGTTGCAGATTAGCAGGTCAGCATGACCCCCGTGTCAGGAGTACTGCTACGGTGTTACCCAATACTGGTGGGCGTATGAGGGGAATTATGCATTCTTATGTTAAAAGAGTGGGTCCTTTTACTTTGAGTTAATGTTTAGCACCTCCTTTACTTTTGTGGTTAAAGCAGATGTACAGTGTGTGTTTGATGGGCCGTAAGTCAGACTTCTTTGGTTCAAGCCGAATCGGTTTTGACCCAGGATAGCTACTCCATACCTCAATATGTGAAAATCTCTTGTCAAAGCTTATTTTAACAAATTAGATATAAAAAGAGTAGTTTATTAATATTAATTTTATAAATTTTCTCTAATAAATTATCCATTTTGAGTTGCAGCTGGAAGGCATTTATAAATCTCAGTTCCCTCATTTTACAGAAGAGGAATCTAAGAGGATGAATAACTTGACCAAGGTCACATGGTAAATAAGTGAAAATACCTGGGCTGTAATCCAAGTGTTACTTCTAATCTAGTGCTGATATCTTGATATTATTAGATCTTATTATTTGCTTAGAAAATGGTTTATATTTTGCTAAAAAAATTTAAGGATGGTGGGTTCTTATTTGCACAGTCTCTGAAGAAAAGTGTGTATAAATCCCTGGTGTCACTGTGTCCAGGGGCAGCAAGACTTAACAGCAAGTCAGAACTTTAGCTCAGAAATTGAGAAATGTCAGTTCCACGCAGCGCTCTCTCCTGAGCGAAAGGCCACTTCTGCACAGAGATGTCTTGCAAATAGATCTTCAGGAAGAGCCAGGATTTAGGAAGCAGCTTTGGGTTCAGCTGGATATCAGCTTCGAGATAGTCCTGTAACGCCAGATCAGGGTCTATCACAATTTAATAAGGCAATGATGATCTGACCATTAAGGATGTCAAAGCAGCAATACCAGTAAGGGCCCTGTGCATAGGGGACAGGCAATAAACATGTAAACAAACAAGACTATTTCAGATATGACTGCCCTGAAGAGAATAAGATGGGCGTGTGATAAAGAGCAATGGGAGGCTACTCAAGATTGGAGAATCAGGGAAATTCTCTCTGAATTAACGAATAATTCAATCAAAGGGAAACTATCAAAATAAAAACCACATATCCATAACTTCAATAATAGAACCATATAGTCATATCAATAAAAGCCCCAAAGGATGTTTGATAAAATTCAACATCCAGTCTTAAACCCCTTGAAAGTGAGATACGGGGTTTTTCTTTCTTAACATTAAAAAGGAAAAACTAAGAATTTAAAATTAAGAGTTGATTTTATAAATGGTAGAGCAAATCTAGCAACATTTCCCTTTAAAAAATGAACAAAGCAAAGGCGTTCTTTGTTACCATTATTTTCCAATGTAATGCTGAAAATTATCTTTATCACATAAGGATCTCCAAAAGAAATGAAAACTAAATCTTGGGGAAGCTGGAAGGAAATAAAAATGTTATTTGAAGAAATAGAAGACCCAAATGAAGCCAATTTCACCTTCCACAAAACTATTCGAGATGTTAAAAGCATTCAATGAAATGGGCAAATGTAAGATAAATCTATATACACACATATCTTTCCTAAATATCAGTAAAACCCAACTAGAAAAGATAATTAAAAAGAGATCTTATTCACAGTGTCAGTAAATTATAAAATATATGGAAATTAATGTGGAATGTTCACAGCACAGAAGTGAGCTATAAAAAACCTTGAATGAAAATTCAAAACACCAAATGAGTGCCGAGATATAGCGTGGCTGTGAACAGTAGAAATTATATTTCCCAAATTAATCTATAGATTTAACATATTCCCATGAAAACCCAAAGAATACTTTATAGAGCTCAGTAAAATGATTCTAAGACTGTTTTGGCAAAACAAATGGGCAGAATTATCAAATGGTACTCTACAGGGAAAAAAGAACAATGAAGAGGATCTGTCTTTGCTGGGTACTAGAATTTTGAAGGATATGAAATGATACGGCATGAGTTCAGAAATGAAGTAAAGGGAAATTGAACAGAAAACCTGGTTTACATTTAATCTATGAACTCAGTCTACCCAAATAATGGAGAAAAGAGTCATGACTTAAGAACTAGTAAGAAAACCAGGTATTAATATGACGAAAGCTTAACTTAGACCTTCAGCTCACACTCCATTTTTATCCCTTCTGCAAGAGGCTGCCCATCGGGACTTCACTGTTTTTGAAAGTTGGCATTAAATCACTTAAAAGTTGCCAGCTGTTTTCTTCTTATAGAGGTGGAGTCATCAATTCATTTTTGAAGAAGACTTTCTTTGTTTTGGAAAAATCTCCAGAATGGACCTTTTTGATTACAAAAACGTAGAGCAAGTACTCCTTGCTTCTTTTGGAGGAAATTAGAGTCTCCAGTAAGCGGACAAGTTTGGTTTAGAAACATAAATTGGATTTATTGGCTGGTGTATGTCCTTTCCGAATCAGAGGGGAAAAATATATTCCTGTGTCTTAGTCTATCCCGGCTGCTGTAACAAAATATCAGACTGGGTAGCTTATAAACAACAGATATTTATTTCTCACAGTTCTGGAGGCTGGAAGTCCAAGCTCAGGGTGCCAGCATGGTCCAGTGACGGCCCTCTTCTGGGTGGCAGACTTCTCATGGTGGAAAGGGCTGGGGATGTCTCTGGAGCCTCTCCCATAAGGCACTACTCCCATTCGTGAGGGCTCCACCTTCACAATTTAAGCATCTTCCCAAAGGCCCCTCCTCCATCACACTGGGCATTAGGATTTCAACATAAGAATTTTGAGGGGACACAAACATTCAAACTACGGCACCCCAGAATATGAGTTTAGGCTGACCTGTCCTTGCAAAATACTGTTTGTTCATTTTGGATGAGGTAGATAGACAGAATGTGTGTCTGAGTTTTGTCCAATTACAGGTAACTGCTTACAGGAGATTGTCATGCTGGACCATGCTGAGAGGGTTGTCTAAGCTTGATCTCTTTATGCTGGAGGTGAAAAGTGTGAAAGGGAATCAGTAGGACTGGACTTGGTACAATAATACTTGGATTGGACCGTCGGTGCCTTTCACTTAGTGTTTCTTTCAGACAGTAATGCAGAGCTGAGAGATGCACAGCTGACCCTTATCATCGCCTTGTCTGAGCCGTGGGAGCCCGGTTACAGCCTGCGTGGGTGGGTGTTCCCTCTGTCAACTGTTTCATTTGTTTAACTCAATCTTCACAACAGCCATATGAGGCAGGGCAGGGATTTGGGGAGGAAAGCTGTCTCTCTCAAGGTCTCTGTCTCTCTCTCTCTCCCATGTGTGCGTGCACGCACGCACGCACATGCACATATGCATGGACAGGTACACATTCACAGGGGTTCTTAGGGCCAGTACTCCAGAGTGTGGACATGCCCGGAGAGTCTCTGTTGGTGGAGTGAGCTGGCCACTGACGCACCTTGGGTGTTCTGAAAGTAACTCCTTCTAGCAGTAGTTGTAATCTACACTGTGCTGTTGTTATTTCATCCTCATATCTGCAGTACATTTTTGTTAATTGTTTTATTCTTGTTACCTGTGCCTTGGAGAATTAAGGGGGGAATCAGTGTCCACGCTGGGAGAGAAACTGGTTGGGCAGATTGGTATGCAGATGGCGGGAGTGACCCCCTGGACTCCAACAGTGGTGATAAGTAATCACGAAGACGGATTTAGGGGAAGGGGTAAAAGGCCTGTGGGAGGGAAGTTCCGAGGAAGAATGACTTTCGTGCAGCCTGTGGAATGCAGATTCATGGTTTTTGTACTTTGGCTATTAAAGGAAATGCGACCTTGTTGTGTAACCCTAGCTTTGTGTGGTCTGTGGCCTACTGAGGCCAATTTGCTTGTTCCTTCACTTACTCATCCATTTTACGAATGTTTATTGGTTGCCCCCTCCATGCTGGGACTGCACTAGGCATGTAGATACAACAATGACTAACAGAGTCTCTGCCCTTTAGGAGAAAACTCCTGGAAGTTAAATATTAACAAATCAAATTGTAAGAAAATAAGAAGAAAAATAGGAGAGAAAACAGAGAAATGCACAAAATAGAAGCTGGATATTTATGACTATATAAACATTTTAAATCTCTGTAAAATGAAAATAAAGGAAGCTAAAGAAGAAAACAGGCTGAGAGAATTACTTGTACTAAATGTGACAGATGAGCTAATGAAGTTTTAAACGTCTCAGTCTTTAGTCAAAGCTAAGACTAACACAAAACCCTTAAAGAACAAAAGAACATTAATATTCAAGTAAGAGGAGACTTAAAAAAATGCCTTAAAAGCAATTAAATAAATTCACATGAAAAACAACAAAAAGGTAACATCTCACACTGAGTGAATTTAAAAGTATTAAAAAACTCATAAAACTATGAACGAGGCTGTGGAAAAATAAGCACCCAGGCATTGCTATTGTTGGTATGAATTGATGGAATACAGTAATTCCTGAAAAATGACAGCATTAAATATTGAGAATATAAAAATATAAACGCCTTTAAACTGAAGAGTCATCCTAAGACAAAATTTCACCCTTTAGCAATTACCTCCTAGAGCGCTTAGTGCGTGCCGGGCCCTTCTCTACATGCTTTACATCTGTTAACCCATTAAATCTTCACAGCAGCCATAAGACGTATAGGTACTTTTATTATCCCCATTTTACAGATGAGGAAACTGAGAGATGCCAAGGTTAAGTGAATTGCTTAAGATCACATGGTTGGCCAATGGCAGAGCTGAGATTGAAAGCTTCTGGGTCTGGACTCATAATCACTGCATCACGCTGCTTCAGTGGAAGAAAAAGTTCTGTATACAAAGCTGCTTGTAGCATCATCGTTTATAATGTAAGAAACAATTGGGGCAAACTACGTGTTCCACAAGGGGAGTGGTTAAATATGTTACAGTCCATCGATTCAATAGATAATTATTCAACTAGAATTGTTCAGACCTTTGTTTTCTTGGGGTGTCATGGTATGGGACACCAACTTCACAAAAGTATTACCTGTCCTTTTGCAAGTCGTCTCTGTGTCCCTATACCTTTGAGCTGTTCATGAGGATCAGGAGGCCCTGTCCCAATTGGGCAATCCATTATTTTCCACTGCAGCAGCCTTTGGCTCCACATATCATGTCACTAGATGGACTGAATGCGGCTGGAATGAAAGTTCTTTAGGATTATAAATTACCATCTTCCCTGGGTACTTCGGCCACATTTAATGAACTCAAACATTTCTTTGACCTCATATTCCTACCCTTCTTTCCTTCCCCTACATAAAGATGTTTCTTATCGTGAATATGTTAATGTAGTTATCAACATATTTCTTACCTTCAAGGGCTATGAAGGCCTAAGTAGCGTTTTGTGTTGTAAATGTTAGGAAAGACTTTCAAAATATTAAAGTAATTTTTATTTACACAGAAACAAAATTGAAACAAGAGAAGAAAAACACGTAAATTATATATTTTAGCATGTCTCGTCATATTTTTTCCCTATTAATTACAAAAATAATGCATCCTATTTGTTAGATGGCTACTATGTGTCAGGAACTATGCTAAGCTCTCTACATAATTTATTGTTTTTAATCCTCCCAACAGCCATATAAAGTAGGTATTATTTACTCTCACCATTTCATAGTGGAGAACACAGAAGCTTGGAGAAGTTGCGTAACGGGCCCCAGGTCACACAATTAAAATGGAAGGGCCAAGACGTATACCCAGATCTGTCTGAATCCAGAGATCAAGCTGTTCATCATACTGATGGTATCTTTTCTTCCATTTCTTTTCCAAAAACAAATTTAGAGTGACTCTCTCTAATGTTTACTTCTATAATGAAGTCTAACTCTGTGGTTACAAATAACATTATAACCAGCTGCCTTGGAAATGAAGAGGGTGTCATAAATTAAAACTGGAAGTAACTTATACTATTGAATATGAAAAAAAGGTGAAGTTAGGATGTTCTTTGAAGAGAACTTTGCTGTAATGATGAAGTAAAGAAGAAAAACAAGCAAAGGAATGGAAAAGCACAATATGGAACACAATCTCAACACATTTGCATGTATGTTTTACAAGTGTATTTCCTAAAAAGGAATACTGCGTACAATAAGTGTTAATGCCAGGAGGGAATGAAATTGTGAAATTATCTAAATATGTACTGTTTTCAACTACAACTCTGCTTTCAGAAGTATCTGTTTTTTCCTTCTTCTCCTGGCTCAACCATAGAAAGTAAGCCATACACACAGAAATCTCACTCATACTGAAGACTTTGTCGTCTAACTCAAAGGCTGACACCTGTCCCCAAAATTGTACCATTTTTGATACCATGAGTAGCTCCCAATATTTCTCTTACTTTTTCTTCCTTCCTTTATCTTATTTTTGAGCTTGAGAATAAAAAAAAGTTCTCACAAATGTAGGAAAAGACTGGGTATTCTGAAGCCATGTAATGAGTAGCCACAAGAACTGGTTTGAAACCTATCAAACAAGTCTCTTTGATAAACACAGTTTTACAAGCTAGGCGCTCTGTCAATCTCTGGCTTCTGAAAGTCAGCCAATCGGGGACAGACTCACTCCAATAGCATGCCTCTGAGTGGTACCCAACCAACAATAGTCACACCTGAGTACTGTGCTTCTACAGATGATGCCAACTCGCTTGTACCTCTGAGAGTCCACTAATTCCTGAACTTCATGCTTCCCCCAAACTCTATGTGAGACTGGCAATTTGTTCTGCTTGAAAAGACTGTGTCTGGCCAGCATCTCTTACTATAACAAGCAATAAGTTGGCTTTGTCTTTTTATTCCGGATACTGAGTGATGGTCTCATTGGACAGTTTTGGAAGTTCCGCCAAGGTTCTTTTGAAAATCCTCATTTGGTGGCATTCCAGGGGACCCTGAGGCCAACAGATGTGCTCACTCGGCATCTTGTGCCAAAACTTTAATTTACTCTTCAGATATATTGTTAAGTGAGTCAGTCTCAATAATCTGATCTGTGACTAGTTTCGCTGAGTTCGCATTACTGAATTAATCCTGTTATTCTAGGATTGGTAACAACATGGGCCTTTGTTTAGGTCTAGACTTTCCTGTAGAGCAATTAGATCTTTTGGTTTAAAGGTGCACCATTTGGTAAATATTAGATCTATGTCTTTGTGCAAGATCTTTAGACCCTTTGTTTTGGAGGTAAGCCCTTTGAGAAATGTTTTGGCCATTAACTTGCTTGTTCTCCTACTGCTTGCGAGTTTTTGCTGCTGTTTATCTATACGTACTGTCTTGTTTCGTGTGTTTTTGTTTCATCCTGGGTTGTTTTGTTTCTTTTGAATGTATAAGGAAGTGTTCTATAGAGAGCAGATGGAAGCATAAGCATTCAACTCAGTGCAAGCCAGCCTTGAGGGCTAGTGGTTGGAGGTCTGTTAGACCACAATCAATTTGTGAAAAAAGGTTTGTCAAACTTTGTCTAGGGTCCCTATAAAACCTTCATGAGAATACCATCTTTCTTGTTAATTTTGAAAGAGGCTCACTTTGTTTTGTCCATACTCAAGGGTCAAGTTGACTGTATGGCCCCTTCTGAGTCTCTGCTTGGTTGGGGAACCCTTCAAAAGCCTGCACTATAGACTGGCGAGTGGCCTGTCTTTCTTGTGTGTTATGGGTTTGTCTATGCCAAAGTCTCATCCTTCTCCTCGAAAAGCTTCTGTTTCCTTTAAGAAGCACTGTAATTCTAACTTTGGCAGTTTTCTTGGGAAATGGCAAAAAAAATTTGACTTAAAATAATAATGTCATATTTGACGTGTCCAAATCTTTAAATTAATCTCATTTAGAGGAACTCTAAAAATATTAGGAGACAAAATAGCAAATAATCAGTAGTCAGCTCTTTTTTTGTGTGTGTGGGGAAGATTGGCCCTGAGCTAACATCTTTTGCCAATCTTCCTCTATTTTATGTGGGATGCTGCCACAGCATGACGAGTGATCCTGGGTCCGTTGCCCCAATAGTCAGCTCTTTGATTGATATGCTAAGGCCTCAAAAATATTCTGACTCAAGACAGTCTCTCTCAAAGACTTTGTATCTTTTGAAACCTATTCACTTTGTGTTTCCCTCTTGTTTTCCACTCAGCTTTCCTTCACCTTCTAAATGAGCTATTCTTTTTTCAGGGTTTTCTCAGGGAAAGAACAGTTATATTGTAGAATTTCTATACCAGAAGGTTGAATTAACATTCTTGTCTAGAGCCAAGTTAAGGGACACAACTGAGGATTTTCCTAAACTTTCAGAGTACAGGGAGAAGTTTTTTACAGAATTTAATATTTTGATACATTCCTAATTTCCTCTACTACAGATCTGTACCAACTAGTTCAGCTAATGCTTAGCCTCTCATGGAAAATGCTTAATAAACAGAGAGATAGGAAAGAAAAGATTCAAGTTACCAGATTATATAAACTTTTAAACGTTGTCTTAAAAGAGCAATAAAAATAAAAAATAGACTACAGTGAGGCAATTTAAGAAACAATTATTTTAAGGGAAAAACTGTAAAAAGGTTCAAACTGTAAACAAACAAAGATGAAGACTAGACTTCAGGAAATATTCTAGAAGCTGGAGTAAACACAACCAACGTGGAGAGATGTGTCTTCTCTTGTTGAAAATGGGATCAAACCTGAAATAGGGAATTTAATAATAAAGAAGAAATTGAAATGTGAAATTGCAATCTAGAAGATAGTCAATGTGTGGCTAGATATTTCCAGAGCCTTAGGAAGTAAATAAGCTGAAACAATAGAGTATTTGGATCTCTAGTTAAAAAAATAACAAAATAGTCTCTGTTCTCCAAAAATTTTGGAGCCTATGGTTAAGGATACGTGTAGATATTGCAAATACAATGATAATTGAAAGAATCAGTGTTCCCTACTGGCTAAGAAACAGAAAGACAGTGATCTAAAATGTGTCCATTGATGTTGCTCCAAGGGTGACATTAAGCCTCTTCTCTTTCCTGCTTCTAAACTCTCAAAGGACTAACACGGTTTTCTTGTTGCTGTGGGAGCCACTATACCTACCATTAATCTCTCTACTATAGAACTTCACATCCCTCGGAGTTAAATCTTAAACTTGTTTGAAAACCAAGAAAGACTTTCAATAAGAAAAAAAGGAAAAAAAAAAAAGAGAGAGAAATCTTATCTTAAAGTAAAAATGACTGGTTATGCCAGATGGTGAAAGAAGATAATAAAAGACAAATTTGAGGGTATACGGTAAATTGTGGAAGGTGCGAGGAAAAACAAACTTTATTTGCCTAGGTTTACTGGAAGCACTAAAATTATGAAAATTTCTACAAAGCCTAAGCCCTTTCCCAAGTTCCAACCTGTAGCTGCCACTTTGGAATCATGATCAGAAGGACATTCCCTTCTTCTCTGTGACACAACTGCAGATTTAATAGGAAGGGATTTACTTTACCAATGCAACTGCCAGATAAACTGTACTGCAAAAGGATTATTTTTTTAAATCCCAGAAGTGTTCTCACACTCAACAAAATTATAGCTGATATGGCTAATAATATACCTACACTATGTGTGATTCAAGAAATCACTGAGGAAATATCTGTGGTCCCAGAATCTCAATGGGCAAAAGATTCCACGGACACAGGCAGATTAATTAGAACAGAACTCTTAAAAATTTTCCTGGATTATATAAATTCTTCTTTTTTTGTACAAACATGAGAAAGGTAGGCCATGCTCTCAAGGTTTTAACTCACCAACATGACACACACGTAAGAACTATTGCCTCTTAAAGCAGATCCCTTAAGTCAGTAGACAAAGCTTAGTTTAGTTGCCTCAGAACAATTACAGGCCTCAACTAAATAAGTTAAAACATCTTCACATCTTATACTGTGATCACCTTTAAATCTGATGTTATCATATATAGTAACTCCTTATTGCTAATGAGAAACACTCAGCATTTTTATAGTAGTCAATTAATCATAAAATACTGACACTCTCTTCATCTCATATTATCATCCACTGGTGAAAAACTCTTATTCCGACAACTCTATTACCCTTATCCAAGAAAGGAGAATTTTCTGATTGTGTTTCTGTAATTCCATGGCTAGAGCAGAATTTTTGGATATTCCAGTACCAACTGCTGACTTAATATTCTTTATTGGTATGATATTAAATGGCTGACAGTATTGTTTGTTGATGGGTCTTATATCTAAAAAAGAAGACCAACAAACAGACCAATGGACTAGAATAAAGATCCCCAAAACAAACCCCCATATATATGGTCAAATGATCTTAAACAAGGGTGCCAAGACCACTCAGTGGGGAAAGGACAGTGTCTTCAACAAATGGTGTGGGGAAAACTGGATATCCACATACAAAAGAATGAAGTTGGACCTTAACTTTGCACCATATACAAACATTAACACAAAATGGATTAGTGACTTTAATGTAAGACTAAAACCATAAAACTCCTAGAAGAAAACGTAGGGGAAAAGCTTCATGCCATTGGACTTGGCAGTGGTTTCTTGGATACAACACAAGAAGAAGCACAGGCAACAAAAGGAAAAATAGACAGATGGGATGACATCACACTTAAGAACTTTTGTGAACCAAAGAACACAATCAACAGAGTGAAAAGGGAGAAAATATTTGCAAATCATATATCTGATATGGAGTTAATATTCAGAATATATAAAGAACTCTTACAACTCAACAGCAAAAAAATCAAATAACCCAATTTAAAAAAATGGGCAAAGGACTTGCATAGACATTTCTCCAAAGATGATAAACAAATGACCAATGAGCATATGAAAAGATACTCAACATCACTAATTATGATTATCACAGAGAAATGCAAATCAAAACCACAGTGAGATATCACCTCACATCCGTTATGATGGCTAATATAAAAAAAACCCAGAAAATAACAAATGTTGGTAAGACTGTGGAGACATTGAAACTCTTGTGCATTGTTGGTGGGATTGTAAAATGGTACAACTGCTGAGGAAAACAGTATGGAGATTCCTCAAAAAATTAAAAATATAGCTACCAGATGATCCAGCAATCCCACTTCTGGGTATATATCCAAAAGAATTGTACATAGGATCTCAAAGAGATATTTGCACACCTATATCATAGCAGCGTTATTCACAATAGCCAAAATGTGGAAGCAACCTGAGTGTCCACTGATGGATGGATGAATGTATAAACAAAATGTGGCATATACATACAATGGAATATTATTCAACCTTAAAAAGGAAGGAAATCCTATTACATGCTACAACATGAATGAACCTTGAGAATATTATACTATATGAAATAAGCCAGTCACAAAAGACAAATCCTGTATGATTCCACTTATGAGAGATCTAAAGTAGTCAAAGTCATAGAAGCAGAAATTAGAATGGTGGTTGCTAGGAGCTGGGGGCAGAGGGAAAAGGAGAATTGTTGTTGGGTGGGTATAGAGCTTCAGATTTGTCAGATGAAAAGTTCTGGGGGTCTGCTTCACAACAACGTGAATATACTTAACTCCACTGAACTGTACACTTAAAAATGGTTAAGGTGGTAAATTGCATGTTGTGTGTTTTTACCACACAGAAAAAGACCAGGCTTGTTTTACAACAGGTAGACCATTCTCTCTTAGAAAATCTAACTCCTTACCAAATTGTTCAGATGACTGAACTGTGGTCTTCTCTAGGGCATTTCAAATTACTAAAATAAAATAATATATGAATTAGTAGCCGGTATTCTTTTCAAATAGTTCACTTTTTAAAACTGCTATAGAAAAAAAGATTTTAAAATCTTACTCAAGTACTCTTTAAAAATAAACAACAAAGAACATATACATTAATTACTAGATGCCTTAATGATATCTAAAATAATTGCTGTAATAAAAGCAAAGACACATTAAAATAGGTACTATAGAATAGAATTCACCAACCTGTATAAACTATAGAAATGCTTCAGAATACTACTGAAATATTAGCAGAATAGCACGCTGAATAGACTGACTAAAGTCATTATACAAGGACTTCGTCTAAACAACAACAAAATAATAATAAATTCATGGAGAAGTTCAAGAATTCCATGAAAGATACATAAATTCTGTACTCCCAAATTCCTAAAAGAAACACTGGGAATGATTTGGTGTGAGATCCATGGGGATAAGATCTGGCAAAAATAGTTCTTATAGCACCAGAGGAAACTTCAAATTGACGTTTGCCAAAGTTCTCCATGAAACAACCCATCACAGTAGGGACAAATTTGCCATATTGGAATAATTTTCTGTATAACTGGTTTAGGATATTCCACATCTGGCTTAACCTATCTTATTCCCCTTACCAGTAATAATGACTCGCCTAAGCCTAGAGCAAGCTTGTTAAAGTACGGCTTGCAGACCAAATCTGGCCTGCCACCTATGTTTGTAAGTAAAGAGTTATTGGAAAACAGCTACACCCAGTTTTTAGCATATTGTCTGTGGCTGCCTTTCTGCTAAAACAGCAGAGTTGATTAGTTGTGACAAAGAATGTATGGCTCACAAGGCCAAAAATATTTAATATCTAGCTTTTTACAGAGAAAGTTTGCTGACCCTAGGTCTAGAAAATTATCGTCATAACTCTATAATTCAGCTCTTCCAAGCTATTTTCAGTTCAGCCATTTTAATAAATGATGTAAGGGTATATTGCTCTAACTTAACCGGTAATGATACACTTTGCATGCAACACATAAATGAAGGGAAATGTCCTTGCACAGGGAAATTACAAAATGCAAGCAATAACTGTGTCAGATAATACTCAGAGGCAATACATTCGCAGCTCCACCAAAGTGAAGTTATCTCATGTACAACTTTTTGCTCTTTTTCCTATAAAAGAATCAGGCTCTTTAGTGCCAATCCAGGACCAAGGTTAATTATTCTGTTGAATTATTAGCCAGGCCATTCAAAGGTATGATTCCTGCAGTAGCCAGTCTCCAAGATGGCCCCTGATGACTCCCGCCCTTGGTATTCATGCCCTTGCACATTGCACCCTCCCACGTTGTATCAGGGTTGGTCTGTGTGACCAATAGAATATGGTAAGAGTGAGGATGCATTGCTTCCAAGGGGAAGTTATAAAAGATGTTGTGATTTCTGCCTTGCTCTCTCTCATATCATCCGCCCTAGGGAAGTCATCTGCTGTGTTGTGAGCAACCCTATGGAGAGGCCCATGCGGCAAGGTGCTGAGACATCCTTGTAACCGCCAGTGAGAAACCGAGGCCTCTTGTCAACAGCCATGTGAGTGAGCCTCCTTGGGAGCAGATTGAGCCCCATTCACGCCTTCAGAGAACTGCAGCCTAGGAGACATCTTGACTGCAACCTCAACTTCAAATACTGACCAGAATCACCTGCATAAGCTGCTCCCAGATTCCTGACCCTCAAAACAATGTGAAATACTAAATATTCTTGTTTTCAAGCTGCCAAGTTTGAGATACTTTGTTACAGGACAATAGATAACTGAGACAAACCTCAACATCCTAAATGGACTGGATCTCCTTTCAAAGAGTACAAAGTATAAAATCTTTTATAGGGCGAGGATCTGAGAATAATGATCCTATTGGTAGGAGTTAAACTGCTAGAGGAACTCATCAAAAATTTGTTCTATTCCTCTGATGACATAGTAAATAATACAGACCAAACTATAGGTTACAACAAACCAGTTTCAATTCCTTAAATCAAGTAGTCAGAGATAATAAAATGGCCTTGGATTTCTTCTTGCCAACCAGAGAAGATTCTGGACCACTGCTCACACTATATACTGTACCTAAACACCACAAATGAATTGGAGTAATCTACACCTAAGCTAGAATAAAAGACAACATAGGATCTAAAATAGACTCGGAGAATCTTGGAGACTTGTTTTCATGACTCGATCTGGGAATTTGGGATCATGGTTCTGAAATGTCTTCCAGTCCTGTCCGTTTACACTCGTCTCACTGTTGCTAAAGGTGTATTTTCCAGAGTCTTAAATGCTTTTGTGCAGCCACTGTCCTGACAGAGGATTCAACAAATGATTCAAAGACAATAAAAAATGGAATAAAATCATGCCAGCAGACGTGTACACTGAAAATAAAATCTCCATTGATGAAACCTCACCTTCAAGGAAAATCAACAGCAGTAGTAAGGATCTTCACAATCCTCGAAGGTCTCTCCTGCAGCTTAGATTGAATGAGGATCAAAAGGAGGGACTGAAAATAACGAAGTTCCCATAGACTTAGGAAAAGACTGATTTTTGCTGTAGCAAAGGTAACAAGTAGCCACAAGACCCAGTTTTAAACCCGTTCGGTCGATCAGGAATAAGTTTCGTCAGTAAGCCCCTCACGAAAGTCAGCCTCTCAGGGCAGACTCAGTCCAAGAAGCACACCTCTGCGAGCCAGCTGATGAACACAGTCTCACCTGAGCAGCCGTGGACCACAGATGATGTCAACCCACTGACACCCCTGGCAGTCTGGCATTTCCCGGCACTCCATGCTCCCTCCAAATGAAGACTCTCTGTAAGGGCTACAGTTTGCTCTACTTGGAGAGACTGTGCCTGACCAGCACGGCCCCCTTTGCTGTAGTAAACAATACATTGAGCTTTGCCTTTTTATGTCACATGTTGAGTGGTGGTTTCATCATCCTTTGGCAAAATCTCCTGATTCTTTTAACGTTTTTTTAACCTCTTCCGTTTAATAGCACTAACAGTGATAGTGATGATGATGATGATTTTAACCCCCTCTTACTATCCCCCGTGCACTGTGTTAAGGGCTTTACATGCATTATCTCAATAATTGAGGACTGCCGGTAGTATCTGGCTACCAGCACTTTTTAGATTTTCAGGTTGCACTCAGACCTGAAGAAGTTGTTAGCCCTGAGCCAGTCATTTGCTTGTTTGCTTTCAAATCCGCTTCTCACCCTTTCCCTGCTCTGCTCAGCATCGCAGGGGGCTGACTCCTGCAGGCTCTTCTGTCAGCTGGCTTCCAGCTCAGTTCTGCTAACAGGAACCTGCAGTGAAGGATGGAAGGCAGGAAGGAGGGAGGGAGGAGCCAGGCTCTCTCTCCCCTTTCTACTCCCACAATAGCTGCGTTGTCTCTGCTGCCCCAGCCCCTTTGAACACACCTGCCTTCCTTCTTCTTGGTGTTCGTCACTTATATCACTCTGCTTGAAACAGCCAGAGCGCTTTCTGATTTCCTGGACCCTTAGAGATAGAATCAGAAGGAACCGGTGGTAGAAATTGTACCAGGCAGACTGGTACAACTGGAGAGACTTGAGACTTGTCGCAAATCTGTCTCTAAATCACTTGTGACCTTGAAACGGTCACAGTTTGGTGCCTCGGTTTTGCTATCTATATAATGGAATTGTTGATCTTTAAGGTCCCTCTACCTGCCCAACTGGAACCTTCTATAATGTTGGGCTTGCAAGAATTGATTGAACGTTACTATAAGAGTTGTAACTTCTCCCTCTCCCATGTAACAGTGTTTAGAAACTACTTGAAAGGCCTTGATTACATCTAGAAATATAGCTGTTCTCCTAATCAGATGAAACATATAAAAACACTTTTTTATGAACATAATTTGAGAGGCTCAGTGCAAAATGAAAATGCAAGGCCCTTGTTGAAAAAGCAGGCAAGAAGTGCCATTAAAAGTATTACAAATAAAGCTTTCGCTTTAAAAATATTTTGTTACTTATAATATACAACAGGGATAATAGTGATATAAACTAACAACATACCTCACAAGGTGCCAAAAATATTTTTGGTGTCATGATTGTATATAAATAAATAATACTTTATTAATCTGATGTCTTGATTAATTGTGATTTTTGTGGCTTGTTTTTCTGCAAATTCATTTAATAGGTTATTAAAATACATATTTTTGCAATTTTATTTTCAATTGGTACTTGAAAGAGATGCTAGTGGCTCTTGGAAAATGAAAGATTGCAAATAATCTCTGATAATTTTAAATTTTGACAAGGATCTTTCTGCTGATGCAAGCGTTGTTGGAACTGTTAAGTATTTCATAGGCTGTGACAACATTTGGGATACATTTCTGAAAAATTATTTTTAAATAAAAATTTTAGTATATGTAGAGCTGATGATTCTCATGGAACAGTTTTTCTAAGAGTATTTCATTCTTCATACAAATCAGTTTCGTGTAAGTCAAAATTTAATTTTAAGTGTAAATTTATACAATGGCATTTTAATGTTTCCCCTGACATTTCCTGTAAATTTCGGAGCTTCTACAAGAAACCAAATGTGGCTTCGTAGTTTGTGAAAAATTCACAATGCTGGTTTATGCATTATATCAATGCATCTTCAAATACAAGGAAAAAATTTTTAATTATCTTCCTCATTGATAATTGGATCATCTGAAGCTTCATATGAAAATAATGTAGTACTGGTCTGTCAAATGCCACAGTCTCTAAATTTATTGCCTATTCTAAGTGTGTGGATGTGTGCTTTGCAATGTTGAAGTAGTTTTCAAAATCTGAGATTCTAAACTCTTTAAAGGATTAGAATGACTCCATGACCTGCTTTCTTGCAGTGCCCATGTGTACACTTATTTTGTGATAATTTACTGACAACATTTACTGCCTGTGCTCTGGCAGTCCTGTCTCAGCCTCCAGCCAGTTATTTGTGCCGATGCCACAGTCATGCTCCAGGCACGGATGGGCAAGGCCGCCTCCACCGTGGTCCCTGCGGTGCCTGCGTGCAGAACCCTCCTTCCTCCTGTGGTTGCGACCACTGCTGCCCTTGTTGCTGCTTTTGCGCTGTTGTCACCATCGCTGCTTTGAGCCTAGGTCCTGGCTAGGCTGGCAGCCTTGGTCAGGTAAATAGCAGACTCTTGTGTGCCTAAGGCCTTGAAAAGATGGGCAAAATACTGGGGAAGAGGAGCCAGGGTGTTTGTCTTCTTTATAGAGTTATGTGGGAAATGTTTACAGCCTCACATGCCAGGAACCTGGTAGCTGAGACTTGCAGCACCAAGTCTGAAATCCAGGGGACCAGACACAGGGCAACAGATGCCAATAAAAACCTTGGCAGTGCCAGGGGACCCATGGGAATGAGCATGACTGTTTCCAAGATGTTCCAACGACAGAATTTGTATTATAGGTGACTGAGAATCTTCCAGAAGTGATGATGCACGAAGATTGGTGTGTTTGGAGCCAAATCTGTCCAAAGGTGCATTTTTGGATGAACAGTAGAGATGAATGAGTTTGTATTGACCTAAATGTGTACTTTCTCTAGGCTATTGTGTCCTTCATCTCGAAATATCTGATCACCTTGAAGAACGGGAGTTTACTTATATGCACGCATACCATCTCTAGCACTTCTTGAAGATTCTACAGGATTTATTCATCTTAGGTGTGAAATATTTAGTGGTACTTTCCACAGTAGTACATTTAAAAAAACGTTTTGTTGTGGAAAACTTCAAACATACACAAAAGGAGAGAGAATAGTATAATGACCCCCTCCTTGTGCATCCCTTCACCAGCTTCAGTACTTTCATGACTGAGTCCTGTCTGTACCTCCACCCACTTTCCTCGGTCCTGGATTATTTTGAAACAAATCCCAGGCATCATATCATTTTATCTTCAAATATTTCACTAAGTATCTTTAAAAGGTTAGGTATCATTTCACTTAAGAATTTAACGATAATTCTTAATGTTATAAAATAGTTAATTAAATTTCTCTGTCTCAATTTTTTTTTCTCCGTTTGAATCACTGTCCAAACAAGGCCCACACACTGCTGTTGCTTGGTGTGCTTCTCGAGTCTCTTTTAATATACAATTAATTGTCCCACCTCCCCTTTTTCCTTTGCAGTTTATTTGTTGAAGAAACTGGGTCTTTTTGTCCTGTAGAATTATCCAGATTGGATTTTTCCACTTGCATCCCTAAGTTGTTGTTTAACGTGTCTGCTGTTCCTCATGTCTCTGTAGCCTGGCATTTAAATGTGGAAGCTTAAGAGATTTATGTTTGATTACTTGGCATATGGCTACTTCAAAGGTGGTCTTGGGTACTTCCAAAAGGACACAATAATGTCCCTTTTTTTGTGATGTTAGCAGCCATTAATAATCTTTTCTCAGATCCATTATTTCATGAGGGTTTACAAAATGGTTATATGTAAATTATATTATTCTTTACTTATTAGCTAGACTATTTCTATAAAAAGAAACTTCTCTGTATAAAGGATGATTGTGGCAGTCTAAGGTATGATATGCACAAAAAAGACAGGACTTATACTTGATTCTTTCCCTGTATTACCAGTTTCAAAATAATGGATTGTTTCTCTAGCATTCTCCAAATGTGACCAATGAGGGGTTCTTTTAGTATCATTACGAATTCATGGATTTAAACTTATTTATGTGTTTCCATCCTTATGGATGCTCAAATTGTCCCATCTTTGGCTAGTGGCAGCATCTTCAATTTGGCTCCCGAGTCCTTTTGACAGAACCCTGTTACTCTTTCATAGCTGCCTTGCTTGTGGTATGATGTGCTATTCCAGCTTCATCTGGTCCATTTTCTGCCCTAGTCCTGGAATCAGCTGTTTCTCCAAGGAGCACTGTGTTTTTTAGTGAAAATATATTCTGGAACTGCAAACAGGTTTCTAGCCTTTTTCAATTGACAAAGCTAGGAAAAAATATTTTTTTAAGGTAAAATACATGATGAATTCATACTGATACTTCCAATTCAAAATCAGGATTAGAGAGTTTTTATTTAACATCACCTGTATCTCCTTTCTCCCACGCCAAAACTGGTTGATTTCTAAAGACACCAACACAATGACTCATGTGCTTTGTCCTGCAAAACACAGCCAACAAAATAACAGTATCAACCCTATACCAACAACATGTTTGCTGAAAACAATTTTATGATTATTTGTATAGGTCTTTTTTGTCTTTAGGGTTTATCCTACTAGGATTGTATGATCAAATTATTGGTTGTAAAAGTCACTTGAAATAATTTTTGATTCACTTTTAAATTTTGTTTTTGTTTTTAGGAACTAATTTTTAAATTTAATTTTGTTTTATAATTACATAAAATATTTACATAGCCTCAAATTCCAATATACAAAATAAAATATAGTTGGAGTAGTATAACTTTTGCTCCCACTCTATTCTCTCCCTCTCTTATAGATAATTTTTAAAAATTTTGTTTTTCGGTTTATTATTTGGTTTTGGTTTATTATTTGGTTTTTAAAGATGTGTATAATTGGCCAGTCATTAGCAAACTATTTAAGTGGCTGTGACAACCTGAAGCCGCAGAGTCTGGGGATGAAGATGGCAAAGGACGACTGGAGATGGGTGTTGGGCTCCTGATTGGCAATGGATTCAAAAAAGTATGTTGTTCCTTGTTTGGATAGACAAAGGAAAATGCTACATGTACTTGGGAGAGTATTGGGAAAAATAGGATGAGAAGCAAGTGAGAAGCAAGGCAGAGTGAAGATTTCTTCACTCAGTGTTTGTGGAGGACCTGCTGTTTTCTGGGAATGGTGATGGGGGCAAGACCAACCAAGTTTCAGGAAGGTCCAGTTTCTCAGTCAGCATACGTATTTGTGATTATTTGGGTTCTCTGATGTCATTCACATAGTAGCAATACTGACAGAGGTCCATTATATTTGGGGAAAGCACTTGTACATAAGGTATTTCAATTCAATACATTTCGGCTAAAATAGCACGACTAATATATTTAAGATACTTTATAAGATGCTGTGGGGATATGGATGTGCAAAAGATATGGTCCTGCCTTTTAGGACTTCAAAGCAAATAGGAGAAGTGAAAAGAGACAGAGAGCTCTCCTAAAAGCATAATTGTGGCAAATAAGTACCAGAATGGAAACAAGGCCGAAGGGTCGTGGAAACCCAGTAGACAAAGGTTGGTTTTGAGTTGGGGATATCAAGGACTGTTTCAGCCCAGTTCTAAAGTTCTGTGGTTTCTTGGTTCATTGGATGGCTCTTTGGTAAGAATTCATCAGAGGGAGAGGCAAGGGGAAAGGGCATTTGGAAAGAAAGGGACAGGTGACCAGTGAGAGTGCAGGTGTGTTTGTGGGACTCCTTTACCCATGGCTGTCCTCATATGAATTAGTTTTAAAACCAGGACTTGGACCAAAACCATTCAACCTGTCTAGGAACGTTTGATGATTTGGCAGAACCAACCCGTATGGTCTGAGTGGAACAGTTTAAGGAGAACATTTTTCTCCTATAGAGTTGCATTATCTAGTTAGCAATTAAGTATTTTTAAAAAAACAAGGCCTGTCTGTGAAAAAGAGCCCTCTATAAAGATCCTGTTATTTCACAGAAATCTCACTTGTTCTTTTCACAGCCCTAAAAGTGGAGTTGTTGGTGAAATGTTCTCAGTTTGGGCAAAATTGTTCTCAGTTGTTCTAAATGGTTGTAAGGCACCATCCACTACACTGCTGCTTTTACTTTTGTTGTGAGGCTTGTCAGGTTTGGGAGAGAATAAAATATGCTCTTAGACATTGTGGTAAGGGAAAGACATTATTGCATTTTGTTGAACTTAAGATGCCATTTACTGTAAGATGAACCGTTATTTTATGCACCATTAAGAAAGGGAAAAAAAGGTTGATTAAACTGTGATACAGTATAAGATTCACTCCAATTTCAGAGATGTTAAAATGCGAAAATGAATGTGCATTTTAGAATCGATGATATATGGCATTTATTAAGCAC
Organism: Equus quagga; assembly: GCF_021613505.1. Classification (NCBI taxonomy): domain Eukaryota; kingdom Metazoa; phylum Chordata; class Mammalia; order Perissodactyla; family Equidae; genus Equus; species Equus quagga. The sequence goes on from NC_060273.1 coordinate 133,179,059, forward strand.
CTGCAATATACCAGATTTTGTCCCTGATCCTTGACAAACGTTCTCTCTTAAAAAACCCTAGTGACATGGGAGGGATCAATGGAGAAATGTGTGTAGAGGAGGGTTTTAGATCTCCTAGATTTGTCAATGCAAAAAAGACCTACCACAAGGCACATAATAGTAAAGTTGGCAAATAGGAATGATAAGGAGAGAATACTCAGGGAAGTAAGGAAAAAAAAGAGAATAACCTATAAAGGAGCCCCTATCAGACTGTCAGTGGATTTCTCTACAGAAACCCTACAAGGTAGGAGAGAATGGAGTGATATATTCAAAGCTTTAAAGGATAAAAACCTTCAGCCAAGAATACTCTATCCAGCAAGAATTTCCTTCAGATATGAGGGAGAAATTAAGTCTTTTCCAGACAAACAAAAGTTAAGGGAATTTGTAACTAAAAGCCCTCCATTACAAGAAATCCTCAAGAAGGCTCTCATACCTGAAAAAGCAAAAAAGGGAGAAAGGGGACACAATCCACAGACTAGGGAGACCGATGGATAGAACCAGAACAGGATAGCAAATATTCAACTATAGCATTAGGGTAAAGGTAAGGAAACTACGAAAGCAAGGACGATCTTATCACTCTAACTACAAATTCATAACACGAGTTGGAATAAGACATGAAAATAATTATTTAGGAGGGGAAGAGCAAAGGGTCTAAATCAGTATTGGTCAAGTAGGTAAGAGACCACCAGAGAATAGACTATATTATACACGAGATTCTAAATACAAACTTCAAGGTAGACACTAAAATAAAGTACAGAACAGAGTCACAAATCATAGATAAGGAAAAATCTAAGAAACCCAGCATAAGAAATTGCAGTATTAAATGGGTAGGATAAAGCACACAGGAAAACAAGATAATGAGCGACAGATTGACAGCATTAAGTCCACATGCATCAATAATCACTCTCAATGTGAACGGATTGAACTCTCCAATAAAAAGACACAGAGTGGCAAAATGGATTAAAGAACACGATCCAACAATTTGTTGCTGCCAGGAAACACACCTCAGCCCCAAGGACAAACACAGACTCAGGGTGAAGGGGTGGAGGACAATACTTCAAGCTAATAGCAAGGAAAAAAAGGCAGGTGTTGCAATTCTCATATCAGACAAAGTGGATTTCAAAATAAGACAGGTAAAGAGAGACACACAGGGACAATATATAATGATCAAGGGGACACTTCATCAAGAAGAAATAACGCTTATAAATATCTATGCACCCAACACAGGAGCACCAAGATTCATAAAGCAACTATTAACAGACCTAAAGGAAGATGTTAAAAACAACACAATAACAGTAGGGGACCTCAACACCCCACTCACATCAATGGACAGATCATCCAGACAGAAAATCAACAAGGAAATAGTGGAGCTGAATGAAAAACTAAAACAATTGGACTTAATAGACATATATAGATCACTCCACCCTGAAAGAGCTGAATACACATTCTTCTCAAGTGCACATGGAACATTCTCTAGGATAGACCACATGTTGGGAAACAAGGCAAGCCTCTACAAATTTAAAAAAATTGAAATAATAACAAGCATCTTCTCAGATCATAGTGCTATAAGGCTAGAAATTAATTACAAGAAAAAAGCTGAGAAAGGCACAAAGATGTGGAGACTAAACAACACACTACTGAACAAGCAATGGATCATTGAAGAAATTAAAGAAGAAATAAAAAAATACTTGGAAACAAATGAAAATTATAGCATGCCATACCAACTCATATGGGATACAGCAAAAGCTGTATTAAGAGGAAAACTCATCGCAATACAGGCACATCTTAACAAACAAGAAAAATCCCAAATAAGCAACCTTAAAGCACACCTAACTGAACTAGAGAAAAAAGAACAAATGAAGCCCAAAGTCAGCAGAAGGAGAGAAATAATAAAAATCAGAGCAGAAATAAATACTATTGAAACGAAAAAGGCAGTAGAAAGGATCAATGAGACAAAGAGCTGGTTTTTTGAGAAGATAAATAAAATTGACAAACCACTAGCCAGACTTAGAAAAAAAGGGAGAAAGCTCAAATAAACAAAATCAGAAATGAGCGAGGAGAAATAACAACAGACTCTGCAGAAATACAACAGATTATAAGAGAATACTACAAAAAACTATATGCCAACAGAATGGATAACCTAGAGGAAATGGATAAATTCTTGGACTCCTACAATCTCCCAAAGCTCACTCAAGAAGAGGCAGACAATTTGAACAGACCAATCACAAGGAAAGAGATTGAAACAGCAATCAAAAACATCCCAAAGAATAAAACCCCAGGAGCAGATGGCTTTCCTGGGGAATTCTACCAAACTTTCAGAGAGGATTTAATACCTATCCTTTTCAAGCTATTCCAAAAAATTAGGGAAGATGGAACACTTCCTAACACATTCTATGAGGCCAACATCACGCTGATACCAAAACCTGACAAGGACACCACGAAAAAAGAGAACTACAGGCCAATATCACTGATGAACATAGATGCAAAAATTCTAAACAAAATTTTGGCAACCAGAATTCAGCAATTCATCAAAAGAATCATCCATCAGGATCAGGTGGGATTCATACCAGGGAGACAGGGATGGTTCAACATCCGCAAATCAATCAACGTGATACACTACATCAACAAACTGAGGAATAAAAACCACATGATCATCTCAATAGATGCAGAGACGGCATTTGACAAGATCCAACAGGCATTTATGATAAAAACTCTGAACAAAATGGGCATAGGAGGAAACTACCTCAACATAATAAAGGCCATATATGACAAACCCATAGCCAACATCATACTCAATGGGCAAAAACTGAACCCCATCCCCCTGAAAACAGGAACGAGACAAGGACGCCCTCTATCACCACTCTTATTTAACATAGTGCTGGAGGTCCTGGCCAGAGCAATCAGGCAAGAAAAAGGAATAAAAGGAATCCAAATAGGGAGGGAAGAAGTGAAACTCTCGCTGTTTGCAGACGACATGATCTTATATATAGAAAACCCCAAAGAATCCATTGGAAAACTGTTAGAAGTAATCAACAACTACAGCAAAGTTGCGGGGTATAAAATCAATTTGCATAAATCAGTAGCATTTCTATACTCCAGTAATGAACCAACAGAAAAAGAACTCAAGAATACAATACCATTCACAATTGCAACAAAAAGAAGAAAATACCTTGGGGTAAATTTAACTAAGGAAGTGAAGGACCTATATAATGAAAATTACAAGGCCTTTCTGAGAGAATCGGATGACGACATAAGGAGATGGAAAGACATTCCATGTACATGGATTGGAAGAATAAACATAGTTAAAATGTCCATTCTACCTAAAGCAATCTACAGATTCAATGCCATCCCAATCAGAATCCCAATGACATTCTTTACAGAATTAGAACAAAGAATCCTAAAATTCATATGGGGCAACAAAAGACCCCGAATTTCTAAAGCAATCCTGAGAAAAAAGAACAAAACGGGAGGCATGACAATCCCTGACTTCAAAACATACTACAAAGCTACAGTAATCAAAACAGCATGGTACTGGTACAAAAACAGGTGCACAGATCAATGGAACAGAATTGAAAGCCCAGAAATAAAACCACACATCTATGCACAGCTAATCTTCGACAAAGGAGCTGAGGGCATACAATGGAGAAAAGAAAGTCTTTTCAACAAATGGTGCTGGGAAAACTGGAAAGCCACATGTAAAAGAATGAAAATTGACCATTCTTTTTCACCATTCACCAAAATAAACTCAAAATGGATTAAAGACCTAAAGGTGAGACCTGAAACCATAAGGCTTCTGGAAGAAAACCTAGGCAGTACACTCTTTGGCATCAGTATTAAAAGGATCTTTTCAGACACCATGACTTCTCAGAGAAGGGAAACAATAGAAAGAATAAACAAATGGGACTTCATCAGATTAAAGAGCTTCTTCAAGGCAAATGAAAACAGGATTGAAACAAAAAAACAACCCACTAACTGGGAAAAAAATATTTGCAAGTCATATATCTGACAAAGGCTTAATATCCATAATATATAAAGAACTCTCGCAATTCAACCACAAAACATCAAACAACCCAATCAAAAAATGGGCTGGAGACATGAACAGACATTTCTCCAGAGAAGATATACTGATGGCCAATAGGCACATGAAAAGATGCTCATCATCGCTGATCATCAGGGAAATGCAAATCAAAACTACACTAAGATATCACCTTACACCCGTTAGAATGACAAAAATATCTAAAACTAATAGCAACAAATGTTGGAGAGGTTGCAGAGAAAAAGGAACCCTCATACACTGCTGGTGGGAATGCAAACTGGTGCAGCCACTATGGAAAACAGTATGGAGATTCCTCAAAAAACTAAAAATAGAACTACCATACGATCCAGCCATCCCACTACTGGGTATTTATCCAAAGAGCTTGAAGTCAGCAATCCCAAAAGTCCTATGCACCTCAATGTTTATTGCAGCACTGTTTACAATAGCCAAGACGTGGAAGCAACCTAAGTGTCCAGCAACAGACGAATGGATAAAGATGTGGTACATATATACAATGGAATACTACTCAGCTGCAAAACAGAACAAAATCATTCCGTTTGCAATAACATGGATGGACCTTGAGAGAATTATGTTAAGTGAAATAAGCCAGCGAGAGAAAGATAATCTGTGTATGACTCCACTCATATGAGGAATTTAAAATTATGGACTAAGAACAGTTTAGTGGATACCAGGGGAAAGGTGGGGTGGGGGGTGGGCACAAAGGGTGAAGTGGTGTACCTACAACACGACTGACAAACATTAATGTACAATTGAAATTTCACAAGATTGTAGCATATCAATAACTCAATATAAAAAAAACACACACACAAAAAAAACCCCTAGTGACATGGGTGTCCCCACCCCCATTTTACAGATGGGGAAAGTGACGCACAGTGAAGCTAAAGGTGTTGGCTGGCCATCACAGAGCTGGTTAAGTGGAACGAGCTCTTCATGGCTTCCTCTTCTCAAACTTTTGTTCTTAGTCTGTGACTCTTCAGCCAAGCCACGTGTCGACAGACTGTGACGCTCCTGGGTATCCACAGCAGGCGGCCTCTTTTTAGCTTGGGCACTTTTCGCTTTGGCAAACACTTATAAGGCCTTCATGATGAGGCAGAGCCTCATCCTGCCCTAACTCAGATGGGCTTGGCCATGAGGTGCATTGAGACTTCATGAGCCAGGGGAGGGGAAAGGCAGGGCAGGTTGGCCTGGACCCAAAGGAGTTGGCTGTTGGCCAACATGCAACTTCCGAGAGGTCAAAGCAAATAATTCAGAACAGACATAGTCAGAAATCCTGGCCCAAAGGGCTCCTCTGATGGATGGGGCAGCATAGCAGAAGTTTCAAGTCAGTGGCAATATTCAAAATCTTATAAAGGGCCATGTATGGGTTCAAGGTGGCCCATCTGGTGCCTTGGAATCCAGGGGACTGATTCAGCCACCTGCAGGGGGTGAGTGCGCTGAAACTCAGGACAGGCCTCTCACCCCAGCAGGGAAATGAGTAGTTAGGAAAGCCCAGCAGAATCCCAGTTTTACAAGCTGAGCAGTGTGGTGGAAGCAGGAGGGAGCTATAGCTCAGTGGGTCTGTGGCTGCTCAGGGCTTGAAAGCAGGTCCACCAGACACTGGACCTACAATGGCACACCAACTCCATGAGCCTGTCCTCCCTCTCACTGTTTGCTGGCCAGGGTCCACCCTTCTTGGTGGCTTCGGGGACTGAGGCTGAGCCAGAAGGGCTGGAGAAGGAAGCCCTCACATTCCCCACTTAGGACGGGACCAGGTGAGGCTGGACCAGGCAACAGTGAGATTCAGGTTGGACAATACCGTTCTAGCTGCTTTCCCGCGTAAGCTCTCTGAGCCATCTCTCTTGATTTTAAGTCTCACTCAGGCTCTTATTAGTAGTGTGGCCACAGGACAAGTCACTTAACCTCTGCTATCCTCAGTTTCCTCTACAGTAAAACAGAAATGTCTAATTCATAGATTTGCTGTGAGGATTAAGAAAGACAAAGTAATTACAAATTTGGTCTCAACCCAAGTCAATTTCTCTTCCTTCTGGCTTTCCCAGGCTGTGTAGTAAATGCTGTTTGTACAATTAACCTTATCCACCCTCCTTCCGCCTTATCAAGGCAATAAGGATTATAATTTACACATGGTCTACGGTTTCCTAAAATTTGTTCTATTCATTACCCTATTAACCTTAGCTGATTTTTTCAATAATCCATTGAAATAGCTGGCTAAATATTATTTTTTAAATTTCAGTTAAATAGTAACATTTAACAGTAACAAAAAATATCTTTTAAAATTTCCTATTGCAGAGAGGAAAGAAAAAACTGGACATATTAGTGGGAAAGTCTAAACTTGTCCAAACTTGGCTGTCTAAAGCAGAGGGGAATGTTGGGAGTATGACTGAAGGCCGTTTGAATTGTTCCCTGGGTGCTAGGATACTAGGAATGCAAGGATCCCTGAACTTCTAAGTTATTGCTAGAATAATGTTAATACAAGTCTCTTTGGGTACACATTTGAGTGCCAAACAGTTCTTGACCATCCAAAAACAGAGTCTCCTTGGTTTCTACATCGGGGCTGTGGTTCATATGTCTAACATCTCTGAAAGAGTTTCTGGTCAAGGGGTATTCAATGCTAGTAGAATGCTAAAATGCCTTTTAATGAGACAGTTCTTTACTGCTTTTACACTGCTCTGGGCTGTTTCCATTTTAAAGACTGAGGCAAGCACTTAAGGAAAAGCAAAGTGTGCTGACGGCATCTGGTGGCGAGCAGAACTCTGAGGAAACGAGACACTTGACGGGTCAACATTTGTCCTCAGGGTGAGACTTCCTTTGTTTGAGGATGGACCACATGAGTGAATCTTTTTAATAACATATTTGTAAAGCAAACACCTATCCATTTTTCTCAGGCTAGCCCAGAAAGGAGGGTAATAACCCCCAATGCAAAAGCTGCAGAGTAAGATATTAAATATTCTGTTTAATAATGTAAATGTAGTATATTGGCAAGTTAATTTAAAAAATTCCCCTGTATCTGAATTTAGGCTGTCCTTTGCTTGAAAATGATTGTGTCAGTGGAGTTCAGTGTCTTTTTATCCAAGCAGTGTCCATATAAGACTGGGAACCATGGCAGGAAGATCATGCAAGCCTGGGCTTCCGTTCGCCTCAAGGCCTAGGGAAGTCTGTGATGTGGATACAGACCAGCTTGAAGCAGCACTAGGTTGATGGATCCATTGGTGTCCTACGCAGGAGTTAAGATGGGCTACCTTGGATTGGAGGCAATGTTTGAGGATTCATGTGATTGTCCCGGGTGTGTCTTTGAGGCCAGGCCAGCATCACCATGAAAGTAATGGGTGCTCATGCACCTGCCATCCTGAGCGGGGAAAGAGAAGGGCCTTAGCCTGGGGAGAGAAGGCTTCCCTCCTTCTCTAGGGTCAAAGAGGAAATTGATCTTGGACTCTGGAATGTGAGAGTGTCTGAAGATTCCCGTGGATGGGGTGCAGCTGGCTCCCACCCCCATTGGGAAAAGACCTGTGGGAGCTAGGGGGAGAAAGTGAACTTGTGTTTGGGCTGTGATTCTAAGAGCAACCACCTTAGTCATAGTCGGGGCTACTTGTTGTATTTCTGTTCTCCCTAATCTCTCACTCAAACCTTATTTAAAGGGACAGCCCCTTCTTAGATGTGCCTTGGGGCATCAATGGAGGGGTCTATGTTCAGGCTTGAGGCCAAAGTGAAACTGAGAAAGCAGAAACAGCCTGGGGCGGCTGGTTGGGTGTGAGCAGAGATGCTGTGCACAAAGTAAAACGATTACCCAGAGACAGCATCTGGCTGGGGGAGCCTGAGGGTTTGTGGAACATGTCATCATTCCTCAAGTTTTCACGGCTGTCCTTGAGGGGTAACCCAATGAAAGAGGACACTTTCTATTTTTACAGGAATGTGGGTCAGGGCGTTTGGACGTGAAAGAAAAGTTTGACCCCTGGAAGCCGGAGAATTTAGGAGAATATCTGAGTTGTACAATCTTCAGTACTCAACTCGGGTATCTTCTTAAAGCCTTCTCAGCCTCGTGTCTGGGTTCAGCATCTTTCTTAGTCTTCCCCTAGCACCTGGGTTCTATCACTTACACAAATAAATAGCAATGACTCGCATCTGTTGCGTGCTTACGTTGTGCTGAGCAGCGAGTGAAGTGCTTTACATGACCTACCGCGTTCGGCACTTTGGTACCCCCATTCTTCAGATGAGGAAGCTGAAACTGGGAGAAGTTACGTGATGTGCGTCAAGTCCCACAGCTGCTCGTTCACGGAGCCAGGATTCGGACCCTGATGGTCTGTCCCAGAACCCACGCACGCAGGAACTGGAACGTACTCATTTTATTTCTCCATTTGTTCACTTTTAAAAACAACTGTGAGTCTCCTTAGGATAGTATCTGGTTTTTATCTCTGTATCCCTGTCTTTCAGCATAATTCTAGGTTCATCATAAACACTTGACAAATGGTGATGGAAAGGATGAATGAATGACACAGCCTAAGAGCAAAATGTTAAGAAAACACACTGAAGCTCTTCTTATGGTTTATGAATAAATAAGACAACGTGCTCAGCTCTGCCCCGGGCACATAATAATCACTCAATAAATGTTAGCTACTATTATCATTACTGGAAATAAAAATACATTTAGAAGAACGGCTGTTTTTGCATAGGAATGCATCATATGCCTTAAAATTTTCAAAACGTTCTTTGCTTTAATTGTGTATTTCTATACAATTTTAGGAAAAGGTGAGGATTTAGTTTCTATGCAGTGTTTTGAATATATAGAGGTTAAATATCATTTTTGATAGTTTTCCCTTGAAATTTGAGCTGTTTGCTTGAAATATGAACACAGTTAAGAAGAAAAGATTGCTCCTGCTAGCTGAGTTTAAGCAATCTGCAGTGTGACAGTGTGAGAATACAGATGACGGGAAATGTAAGAGGGTTTCTCATCAAGTGCTTCCGCCACCACAGCCTGAGGACAAAAGCCAGCTGCCCGGTTAGATGAATATTGTGATGTTAGTATAACACGAAACTCAAGTTTTCTCCCTTTTGGCTTCATAGTCAATCCATTTTCATTATTCCTGCTACAAAAGCATCTAAATCGATTTTACTTTAAAAATTTTATAAACAGAAAATTGTACTATGGTGCCAATTTAGTTATGGCATTGATATAGCCCCTGATGTGGATGTCTTTGACGAGGTAGGTAGATTGAATGGATTATTATTATTATTATTTATCCTTTACCCATTTTTGGCAGAACCTGCTAGTTGCACACCGCACCATCCATTATTCTCCTCCTCAGTAACCTAACCATTTATATGCTGACAGTGTACCCTGCTAAAGGACTTAGTCCCTCTTGCAACCAGGTGTGAGGATAATTACGTGATGAAATTCTGCTCAATGATTCATAAGTAGAAATGTTATGAGTATTTCTGGGAAATCTTGTTAAAAGGGAGAGAGTAGACCCTTCTTTTCCTCTTCCTTCTTCCTGTTGCCTGAGAAGTGAATATAACGACTAGAGCCCCAGCAGCTAGCTTGGGCCATGCGGTGACTTTGCGAGTGGAGGCCATGAACGGCAAAGCAGCAACGCGGAAAGATCTCAGGTCTCTAACACCGTGAAGGCTCCAGACTAGCCTTGACTGCCAGTTTCTGGCCATCGTGTGAAAGAGACACAAACTTTCATCTTATTTCCATTGTCATTTTGGATCTTTCTGTTATATGTAGCCAAACCCAATCCTAATAAATATTCTAAGGAAGGAACAGAAACTTTTCAAGAAAGTTTTATCTCTATTTCTATCAGCATATTAAGGTCCTTCCATTGTGTGATGTTTGTTTCTGCTCGTCTCCAGTTTCTTAGTCCTATCTTCCCTCCTTCAGTAATCTTTTCAGCTTCCCATTCAGACGTCAATTGTTTTGAGGACCCTTATTGCTATTCTCCTCCTTTCAATATCTCTGTGAGGGTCTTATAATTTCCTCAGTTCTCATCTCTCTCTTCTCTAAAATCCTGGTGAGGCCCCAGGATAAAATTACAGTTATATCAGTGAACACAGAGGTTTCTCATTAATTCAGAGGGTAGGAACTTGTGGAAACAATTGTTCTAAGTGACTTTTTATTTAATAAGATTTGTGGAAACTAATTTTTAGATAGTGCATCTATGATGACAGATTAGCAAACACTGAGTTGAACACAGGCAATCTTGATTTCACCCTAGCGTTAGATAGTCTCCAGTGAGAAGCAGTGAGTAGAAGGAACTCCAACCAAGCTTAGACTCCCGGCTCTGACATTTATTAGGTATAAGAACTTGGAAAAGACAACTCCTTGAGCCTCAATTTCCTTATGTATAAAATAAGCTGTGATAAAGATTTAAAAAGATAATACACATGTAAAAATAAACACGTTTTTGTTAACTCTAACGTACTTTGCAAATATAAGACTGTTTGGATCAGTGGAAAAAAATCTGGGTCCAGAACTGAGTATACACTTGCCAGCCGTGTAATTTTGACAAAATTAGTTAATGTCTCTGAGCCTGAGTTTTCTTTTCTGCAAAATGAGAAAAATAATGGTATTGCCTTACAAGGCTGTTGTGAGAGTTAAATGAAATAATGTATGTGAAGACTCTACAACAGTACCTGGTACTCAAAAAAATGATAAATACTACTATTCTTGTGGTTGTTACTGTCTTTATTACTTTCTTGGGGATAAATGGCGAACTATGGCTTGTTGACACTTCAAGTAGCTAAGTGGATGGGTGGTTGAACCATACTGTCAAAAGAATGCCCATTAGTGGCTTTATGCCAACCTAAAGGAACATGTTAGGTAGAAATCTGCAAGCTCAGGCAATGATTTTACTGGTGCCATGCATGAGGGTAAAGTTTGCTTATTACATTCGATGATAAGGCAAAGTTGGGAGGGATGGAACCATGAATGTGGTATGATGGGAAGGACACGGACATGGACAACTGAAGACTTGGCTCTGAGTCCCAAAATTCAATCATTCGATGACTCAGTTTCCTCACCTGCAAAATGATCACAACACTAGCAAGAACACCAGGCAGATGCATTTTATGAGTAGATGTTCTTAAAGATCTCACATAATTCGTTACTCATTCTGAAAAATGGTAATGGACTTGCTTGTTTCCTATGCAAAGTAGTCCCAATAAATGACAATAATATAAGCGTAGTTAACCAGCTTCAACATTATACAATAATTGACAATTTCTTAAAAACGTAGTGAATTTGAACTAGTTCCTATTGTATGTACAAAGTGTGCCTTTACTTATATTTCAAATTTATGTATTTAAAGTTAGCATAAAATGGAAACAAATTAATTAACCTGGGCTGCTACCCGGGAGAGGGCTGCATTTTGGGCATTCTGAGGCCAGCTTGAATCATTGGGAAGACTTGAGAAGAGCAACTTGACCAAGTCCTGATGATTGTTCCTAAAAAAATCAGAAAGAGCACTGACAATAAAAATCCTTCATCTCTGAGACAATGGTGCTTTCCTGGTATTGGGCGAAAAGGCTGGAACTGCCTAGGTAAGCTAGATTTATGTATAAAGTTGAATAAACCTGGACTTTGTAGCTATGCTGGACACCTGTTATTCTCCTGATTGTCATTCAGACTCCAAGGCTCTATCCACAGATGTCAGCCAACACTGGCTGCACTGAATGCATTCTCTCAGCCTCACCTGACCCTTAAGGCCTTGGGTTTTATGGCTTTGTGATAGCCACTGTGGTGAAGGACTCCGTGTGGGTTCTGAGACTAATACCCAGAATCTCTGGCCTCGTTTCCAGATTTATGGGAAGACCTATGCCATAGGGTATAGGATGCAGTTTCCCTAGTGGTTGCTGAGGGGGCCACAGCTTGGGTGTTTAAGGGAATAAATTCCTCATAGACCAAACTTTGATCAGTGGGAAATGAGAGTCAGGATTGAACTAGCAGATAAATTCGCTCTCCATTTTCCCCTACAATAGACTGTTCTGAGTCATGGTTTTTCCATGTAATCAGTCCAGACATGTCCTGCATGGCCAAGTGGGAACCCCAGTCAAGCACTTGCTTGTTATGGAATAGCGGCCAGAGTGGGTAGTGCATTACCTTGTATTTTCTTCCTATCCTCCTCTGACTCAGTTGTCTTTTCCTTTACTCTTGCTGCCCTGGGATTGTACCTGCCAAATAAAGTCTTGCTCCAGACTAGTTTTTTTCTAGGGAACTCAGACTAACTCACCGACTGTGGGCAGTGGATTGAGCTTGGTACTGAGTCCCTGCCTTCCAGAAGCTTACAATTTAGGCCAAGAGACAGATCCATGGGGCATGAACCACAGTACCGAGCTAGGCACCGTGACGACTCACAGTGCTCTTTGAGATCCTCCAAGACGTGAGCAGTTGCTCTGGTTCTGGTTGTTGTGCGTGTGCTGACTGAGACATCTGAATTTGCTTACGCCTTTGCAGTCAGTCCCCTGAGATTTATTCCGGCTCCTCACTTTCTGTAGAGGCCAGCATCTTCCCTGAGATGTCAGTAAGATATTTTGAATGTGCTCATGTTGCTGTTGGCATTTTGCTTTGGAAAATACACCATTCTGCTTTTCTTTAATAATGGTATTTTATCATAGTTCTCTTTTCCTAAAATCAAATTACTGTCAGATTTTCTGGTTTTTGCCTTCTCTTTCCAGTCAGATAATTGAATGCAATGGTGTTGTTTACCCATAGATATTGTCTAGACTAATTTTTGCCTGCTTTTCTAAATTAATTTAGCAGACTTTTCAGCCTAGCTAGCTACCTATTGGTCCTATAATGGGTATTTTGGACTTAGACCTTAACATTTCGGATCATTGTTGTCTCTAAGTGGGAACAAAAACGTGACTGAATTTGAAAAGTGCCAGAATTTGCTTTAGTTGACTAACGGTGGGAGATAAAGCCTGTTGTGGGGGCAATCTCTTTGTTTTGGGAGGATTACTTTCGTGAGTTGTCTTGTTCATGTGGATTTAAATTATCCCCAAACTTACAACAGTAATACTAATTTATTATTTCCTCACATTTCTGAGGCTCTGGAATTCAGGAGCCACTGAGCTGGGTGGTCCTGGCTCGGAGTCTCTCGTGAGTTTCCCGGGGCTGCCGTCGTCGGGAGGCTAGACTGGAGCGGGCAGATCCACCGCCAGGGTGGCTCCCTCGTATGGCTGGCAAGTTAATGCTGGTTGTTGGCAGGACACCTGTGTGCCTCGCCATCTGGATCTTTCCATAGGGCTGCTTTGATGTCCTCATGACAGGGTGGCTGGTTTCCCCAGAGTGAGTAATCCAAGAGAAAACAGGGAGGAAGTGGCAGTGATTTTTATGACAAAGCCCTGAAAGTCACACACTGTACTTCCGCTGTGTTCTACTGGTCACACAGACCAACCCTGATACATCGTGGGAGGGGAGTGCACAAAGAAAGGAATACCTGGAAAAGAGAGTCATTAGGGAGCCATCTTGGAGACTAAATACCACATTAAGTAGTATTGTTTCTTTTTCTTGAAAGCCTTTTAATTGCGGAGTAATCCAAATGCAAATATATTAGACTGGGATAAAGCACATTTTGTTTAATAGTAAAATTCTACAGACTGAGTTGATTGAGGATCAGCATGCAACTCTGCGGAGATTAATTTGATGTCCAGTGATTTTTCTGCCTCCTCTGCTGGAGAAACCACGAGAGGACCAAAAAAAGAGATGCCCATTGGAAGGACTTACAAAGGTGGGGTAAAACCTTGAGTTCTTTCCAGTTAAAACCTTAGTAACTCAAAGTTCCTGTGACTCACCCTCTGGCAAAGTTCCACACAGAAATTTCTCTGATTCTCCCAGGGCGGCCTGGCTTCACATGTGCCCATGAACCAGTCCGTCTGGAACAATCGTCTCGGGACACTGCTTTGTTTTCCCTCTTCCCCTCCAGCTTTTCGGGGTGCCTATCTGCAGCCTCCATATTGGGATTCTGGTCCCAGGGCAGAGAAAAATGGCCCTTTCTCCATCTCTTGCGTCCTACTTCGTCGCCTGGGCCCTGAAGCCGCACAGCCTGTGCCCAGACCATCGCAAATTCCTCCCTGAAAACAGGTCTTCTTTGCCTCTGAGTGACTCTCCGCCAAGAACACAAAAGGGCAAGCAACAGGTTTATTTTTCAGGATTCTTTTCGTCTTGAATGTAACTGAATAACCTTCCACCCTGACTTACATTTACAGGCGGCTACTTTCTCCTCACATATTTACATAGTCTGCTGGTTTCTCCCCAGACTGTCAAATGTCTTCCAAAACAATCAGCTGTCAGAGCTAAGAAAAATCTGTCAACACCGTTATGTGGGCACAGCTCAAGGTTGTGATAGAAACTGATCACAAGTATTGAAAAATTCAAGCTGTCCTCTTCCATCTAAGCTTTAAACAAGTGCTGATCATCGGCCCCAAGATCATTTGACTTTTGCCAGGTGCTCTGCACTTTGAGCACTCTTGTGATACCCTACACGTGGCTGTTTACAAAAGCCTCTTGCCTACTGCAGATATCTTAGTGGAAGTGCTGAACAAGCTGAGCCTCATGTCTTGGCTCTCTCCGTTGTGTCTCCTGGGCCAGAGCCCTGGGAATCCCCAGTTGGCTGTTTCTTTGCTACTGCACACATTGCACGGATCTCCTGGGGATTCTGCCTCCTCGGTGGCTTCCACATCTGTCTCTTCCTTATTTCCACTGCCACTGACTTGGTTCAGGCGCTCCTTTACTCCTTCCTGGATCACTCTGATAATATGCAAACTTTTTAATTCATCCTCATTGCTGCCGCTGCAATAACGTTTCTAAACACAAATGAAATGGCATCTTTCTCCTGCTTGAAGTCCCTCCTTGGGTCTCCCCATAGGTACTGGGGTGGAGTTCCAGTCATAGGTCAGCCCACAGATTTTTGCCTACCTCTCTGACATCTCCCCCATCCCTCTTCCTGTGCTTGTTGGCAGCCATCCAGCTTTCAATTATCTTCAATTTATGCTGTGTTTAATGCCCTATGCTTTTGCAAATATTGTTTCTGCTACCTTATTGCATTTTCTACTCATCCTTCAAGCCCTAGGTCAGGTGTCATTTCCTGTAAGACACTTTTCCGTTCTGGCTTAGATGCCCCTCTACGTTCCGTAGCATCTTCTGCATCTCTCTCCACATGAGATGCAGCATGCGTTGTACTTTGAGTTTTGGATTCTGGAGCGAGAGTATGTGGGTTTAATCACATGTCTTTTATTACTAGCTGTGTGACCTCTGGCAAGTGTCTTAGCCTTTTTTATGCCTCAGTTTCCCTGACTGCAGAGTGATAATAGTATCTCTCTCATGTGGTGCTCTGGGCTTTATATTGAGTTGACATATATGGCGTATTTAGAGAAATGCCTAGCTCAGAGCCCAGACTCAGTGTATGTCAGCTGTTCCCAATAGCTTATTTTACTTTCAGTTTGTTGTTTCTTAAGATTCTAAGCTTTTAAAGGGATGTAGCTTGTCTTTGTTTTCTCAGCATCTGTCAGAAAGATGGCATTTCTGTGCATGCATAAATGAACTATTAGTACCACACGTAAGGTATTGTACTTAATAGCACTTTCCCATTCCCCGGTACTTTCTGACACATTTAGTTCACACAGGAACAAGCTAGAAGTGTGCATAGCAAGTCTTTAAATAATTATAGTGACAGCATATATTTATATGAGATTACATTATTCATTTCCAAAACAA
Organism: Equus quagga; assembly: GCF_021613505.1. Classification (NCBI taxonomy): domain Eukaryota; kingdom Metazoa; phylum Chordata; class Mammalia; order Perissodactyla; family Equidae; genus Equus; species Equus quagga. The sequence goes on from NC_060273.1 coordinate 133,194,859, forward strand.
GGTTTCTAAACCCAGAGAAAGTTAATCTAGTTTGCTAGGATTTTATTGTTTGGGTGATTCGTATTACAAAATCAGCACTGTTCTTTCTCATTGGTGCAAGACATCTTTTATGATACCATATACCTCTAGATTCAAATTACTACAGAACCCATGACCCATGGTCATGTCGTTGGCTCAGTTAGAAGTGCTCTTTACTATCTTCTTGGAATCTCTCATGTATTTTTGTATTTTAAGTAATGTTTCAAAATCACATTATGTGTCCAGTTAGACTAATAACAGACGAGCTCTTGCCATCTGCGTTATGCATCTCTGAGAAAGCGTTGCTAAATAGCATGAGATTTCATTTTACAGCAACGTCTTCTGGTAAACACACAAGACATTCATCATCCTTCATTTCTAGAGTAATATGTTTTTATTTAATAAGTGTACAATCATTTTGAGACCAACTGCATTGTTTAGCAGTCAATAATCTTCTGGATGTCCATACTAGAATTAGATTTGACTATGAATGATAGAAACCCAAAATAACAGTGGCTTAAACAAGTTAGAAATTTATTTCTCTCTCATGTAAACATAGGCAGTCCTGGGCTGGAGGGCAGTTCAGTCATCAGAGACCAAAGCTGTTTCATTTTTCTGCTCTATCATCCTTAATATACAGGTTTCAACTCCTAGTTTAAGATGGCTGCTCCAGCCCCAGCCTTTACATCCTCAGTCCAGCCAGCAGGAAAGAGGAAAAGGGAAAAGAGCACTCTGCTGACATTTAAGGCCACTTCCTGGAAGTTGCATATACCTTCTCATTCATCAGAACTTGGTCACATGGACACATGTAGTCAAAGGAAGGGTTGGAAATATAGTGGCCATGAGCTCAGCTAAAAATTGGGGGTCCTGTTTCTGAGAAGAATGGGTAAATGCATATTAGAGGACTATTACCAATGTGTGTTACTTATTGTCTTACTGTCATTTAACTGTCTCAGATTACTAAGGTCCAAAACTGAAAAAATATTGGGTAAAATGACCCTATTGATCTCAAAATTATGCACTGAGATAATTTTGACCCTTTCTTAATGTGTTAGCTAGATAGAGACTATTTTTAAATTTTAAAAGCTATGTTGTCTTCATGAATTGACTCCAAAATTTAAAAATATATGTGGTTAATGTTGCAAATAACTTTCTCATAAAGGAGCAATAAAAAAATATAAAATGATATATGACACCAAAGGCACAGACAACAAAAGAAAAAACAGACAAGTTTGACTTCATCAAAATTAACTTTTGTGTATCAAAGGACACTATCAACAGAGTGAAGAGGCAACCCATGGAATGGGAGAAAAATATCTGCAAATCATATATCTGAGAAGGAACTAATATTCAGAATATATAAAGAACTCCTACAACTCAACAACAAATAAACAAACAAATCGACTGAAAAATGGGCAAAGGAACTGAACTGACATTTCTCTAAAGAAATATATAAATAGCCAATAAGTATATGAAAAGATGCTCAACATCACTAATCACTAGGGAAATGCAAATCAAAACCACTTTACATCCATTAGGATGTAAACAAAACAAAACAAAACAGAAAATAGTAAGTGTTGGCAAGGCTGTGGAGAACCCTTGTACATTGCTGGTGGGAATGTAAAATGGAATAGCCACTGTGGAAAACAGTATGGTCGTTCCTCAAAAAATTAAAAATAGAACCACCATATGATCCAGCAATCCCACTTCCGCGCATATACCCAAAAGAATTGAAAGCAGGGTCTTGAAGATTTATTTGTACACCCATGATCATAGTGGCATTATTTTCAATAGCCAAAAGGTGGAAGCCACCCGTGTGACCACTGGTGAGTGGATAAACAAAACATGATGCATACATACAATGAAATATTGTTTAGCCTTAAAAAGAAAGGAAATTCTGACATATGTTACAACATGGGTGAACCTTGAGGACATTATGCTAAGTGAAATAAGCCAGTCACAAAAGGACAAATACTGCTGGATTCCACTTATATGAAGTACCTGGAGCAGTCAGATTCATGGAGATAGAAAGCAGAATGGTGGTTGCCAGGGGCTGGGGAGAGAGGGGGAAATGTGGAGTTATTATTATTATTATTATTGGTGAGGAAGATTGGCCCTGTGCTAACATCTGTGCCTATCTTCCTCTATTTTGTATGTGGGATGCTGCCACAGCATGGCTTGATAAGTGGTATGTAGGTCCATGCCCAGTCTCTGAACCCATGAATCCTGGGCTGCCCAAGCAGAGCACGCGAATTTAACCACTATGTCAGTGGGCTGGCCCTGGGGTTATCATTTAATGTTTATGGAATTTCAGTTTGGGAAGATGAGAAAGTCCTAGAGATAGATGGTGGTGATGGCTGTGTAACAGTGTGATATACTTAATGTGACAGAACTGTACACTTAAGAATGATTGAAATGGTAAGCTTTATGTTATATATATTTTACCACACTAAAAAATGTTTAAACTAAAAAAATTGTGGCTATTTTTACACACACGCATTTATATAATCAGACTGCAAATTCCAGAAAGTTTTTGTCAAGTATCCTGGTCTTATTTTGAAATTCTATGAAAATATTTCAAAACATACACAAAAGTAGAGAGAATGACGTGTACAGAACTCCCCAGTCCCCGTCTCCCAGCTTTCCCACCTCAGTTTGTAGTAAACCCTCTTTGTGAGTGGTTAGTCCGTCACCCCAGTTGTGGAGTTCCATGTGAATGTATTATCCTTACGCCAGTGATCTGAAAAGCCAACTGTACATAAACTTCTCATTTTTGTGAATTTTTTACAGGTGTCCCTTAGGAAACCTGGCTTATTACACACCCTGCAAAAGGAGCAGCGTTGTGTAGACCAGAAGTTGGAACCTTTTCTCTGCAGAGCCAGATAGTAAATATTTTAGGCTTTGTGGTCACATTTTGCTGTTAGTGCCCTCGCGTGGATTCCCACTGCCGCGACCCTGTGGACAGCAGAGTGGAACCTGGCTCGGTCACTCTGCACCATCCTCTCCCCTTCCAGTGCTATGTCAGACAATGCTCCACTGCTATTTGTAGGGTTTTCGTGGCCAGGCCTTTCTTCCTTGTCTGTCTTAGTCTGGAAGCTCTGCTGAAAACTGTCCACCGTGGGTGACCCTGTTGGTACGTGAAATCCTGTCGGTGTAGCTTTTAGAATCCAAACAACACACAGCTGCCACAGCATGACAACCGACAGATGGGTAGTGTGGCTCCCTGACTGGGACATGAACCCAGGCTGTGGTGGGGAGAGTGCTGGATCTTAACCACTAGACCACCAGGGTCAATCAGCCTTGTTGAACATTCTTGTTTTTTTCGTTCTTTTTAAATATCCCTGTAAAGATGTAAAACCCTTTCTGAGCTTGTGGGGCTGTATGAAAAAGGTCTACTTCCAGATTTGGCACAAGGGCCGTAACTGGCTGACCCCTGGTAGACCTTTGGGGCCCTTCTGATGCCGACCCAGAGCAGAGCGGCAGATGTGGGCATCTAATCCATGTTGACGAAAATAATCCATAACCAATCTGTAAATGAAAATTTGGGTGAGTTTATTCTGAGCTGAAATCTGAGGACCATGGCCCAGGGCCTTTCTTCCCAAAGGAAGAAAGGGCACTGAAGAAGTGGGGTGCACATAGTGGTTATATACCCCCAAACAGGGTGTTTCACATAGGATTGAAATGTCCCTCCCACAATAGTCACAAGATTGCCCTGTCGGCACAGCGCTTGATGGACACAGCAGGTAGTAGGTCTGCTATCTCAGTGGGTGTAGCAGGAGGCAAGTCTATTGTCTCGAGCCGGGTGGTCACAGGTGAGCGCAGCAATCAGTTTCTAGCCTAAGGAAAGATGCTTAATCCTTAAGGAGACGCCAACGTTGGGAGGGGCAGGGAAGTTGCACCTTTACCTCAAGGGCCTTTGTTCTTGCCATAGGGAATCTCTAAAGCAGATATACAATGCATGCTCAACGGCCTTGGTCAGGCCCTTTTGGAAAGACAAGGTGAGGCCGAATTAGGTTTATATCAAATGGCTTCCTCATATTCTCCAATATATCCTATTGCTTGCCATTTTTATTTGTCATCCAGATCAGTCGATCTTTATGGTAGCCAGCAACCTCTGCCTAGGCCTGACTCAAACAGGATGGTTTCACATCTGATTGTATAAATGCGTGCATATAAAAACACCTACTTAAATTTTTTTTAACCATTTTTTCATTGTGGTACAATTTTACGTTGGTTCCTCTAAGTAGGATCCAACAGGCCTGTCAGGTCTGTTTCCCGGAACTCTGAGAAGCAAGGATTTAGAGGTGAGCAACCCCAGGAGAAACAGAGACTGGGTCCTAAGTGACAGACTCCTGGAACAGTCTCAGTTCCAATCCCAATATATTCATACAAGAAATCCCCTTTCTTGAGGAAACTTAAGTGATGCATTCCTTGTAACCAGAAGAATCTAAATTCCTCTCATCTATTGCAGATGTAAATTTGTACAAACACGGTGGAAGATAGTCTGGTCATAACCAGTAAAGTTGCGTATGGGCGTGTCACTGCCCCCGCAATTCCACTGAGGGTATTTTGCCTGGAGAAATTCTTGTGCATTTGCGTAGGAGCATCTACGTACAAGAAGATTCGCAGCAAGTAGCACGTGACCACAGTGGACTCTGTTAGCCCCGTCAAACCCCAACTCTGCCACTTACACAGGTGCGTAACCTCAGACAAGGTGCTTATTTCTCTGTGCCCATTTTCCTCATTTGTAGGAGGGGATAATTATTCAATCCTCACAAAGTTGTGGTAAGGATTAAATAAGTTAATTTATGTAAAATGCTGGGCACACAGGAAATGCTATGTAAGTCTGAACTGTTGTTTCAAGTCACATATAGCAGCATTGTCTATAATAGCAAAAAATTGAAAACGACCCAAACCTCCATCAACAGATTGATAAATAAACTGCGGTATGCTCACGCTATGGAATGCTGTAGAGCAGAGGATTGATAAATAAACTGCGGTATG